>NW_026859269.1:0-120203 GCF_026571515.1 Ruditapes philippinarum
TTTTTTAAATGGAAAAATTTTCCCATAAAAAACAGAAAGTTTACATAATTTATTCGGGTTAATTTTTTTATATTATTTAATTTTTTGTTATTTTATAATAATCAATTTATTTTTATGATAATGAAACTTAAAACGTTCGCTAAAGTAGTCCATATCCTTTTAGATTCAAAATAAAAAAAACACTGTTACAACATTTTTTTATATTGTATAGGTATAAAATCGGAATAATGTGTATTTAGAGCTCTACATTATAAGTTTGAATATGATATCATTATAAACAGAAGCATATTGATGATTGTTCAGCAGTTTTATTCATATGGTAATGTATAAATGAATGAATATGCAAACTTATATTCTAGTGATATTGTTATAAAAAAAACATTCTAAAGTATTGGATGAAAATATGAAAATGTGAATCTTAAAGGGTAGACGAATAAAGATTCGATATTACTTAAATATGTTTTCTAAAGTAAGGCCATTTTTTACAAAGACAAAAAAAAACGATAATTGAGCCGCCCTTTTAAATGATTTTTACCTTTCAGATCATTTTTAAAAGGAAAATATCTCTCTTTTTCTCTTTCAACATGCAAAGTTAAAGAAAATTTTCAAGAATAGTTTAAATTTTCCTTTTGCTCTACTGAAGGAAACGTCGCATTATTATAAGTTATTATAGGACCTAGATATTGATTTAGCTTGCATTGTGGTATATAAGCTCAGTTGTTTGAAAATTAATCACCAAGGCTTACTGCATTTTTATCATACGTATTTTTGCGCATCTAATTTCCATGTACCATAAAGCACTCAAAATTAACGCTCGAACGTCAGAACAAGTTAAGAGTTATATTAAAATCCTACTAGTCTCGGGTACACTACACTTTTCGATTACATTACATTTTTTTTAATTACATTTCATTACCTGAATATGCAGCACAATGATATAAAATATACTCACTTGAAAATTTTGTAAAATGAAATCACGGTTTATTCATTTTGTTATGGTTTGCCATAAACGATTTATCATATATGTTGTTTTTTTCAAACGTATCTTGTCTACTAACTGCAGCATGAAGTTCACATTAGCCTCCATATGCACTTTGCTGGTGGTATCTGATGTCTTAGGCGCTGGAATAAATAGCTATGGTTAGTCTCAAATTTATAAATAAAAAATCTATAATCTTTGTCCATGTTTTATTTAATCTTAATATTTTCAAATATAATATTTATCGGTACACACATAAGTAATAGCAATTGAAAAAAAGGAAATATGACAAATGTATCGTGAATAGTAATTTATAATTGTTTAAATTTAAATATAACATTTGTCCGATGAATGCAAATATGACGGTTAAAATATGAATACAAAGATCAACCAGGGATGGCGATGTTCATGGAAGGCAGATACCGACAACATCCAGTTATACAGAGAGGCATCCAGTAGGGCACCGAACAAAAAATTGAAACAAAAGAAACCAAAAATGAAACTGGGAGGTATCGAAAGGCAAAGGAAGAGAGGAGGCTTAAGAATAAAATAAATATAGTTTTACCTTATCAATTTTTATCACACACCCGTGCCGATTTTGCAATTCCGTAAATATGGTATTGCACGGCCGTGCATATATTTGACGTGACGTCATTAGCGTTAAACAAACATAGTGTAAAGACGCGCTAAATGTTAGCGTTATACTATAGACGCGTCAATGAAAAATGACTCTTATTTCACTTTAAACGGTCTTTATTTTGGGTATGTGATAAATAGAATATTAAATTCGTGTAAGTTCATTACTGAATTTATTGCACTCGTTGAATAAAATAATATTATGCTCGCCAGAGGCTCGCATAATACAACTCGTGCAATAAATTCAGTATTGAACTTACACTCATTCAATATCCTCTATATATGTAACAAACTTTAAGGATTGGTTACTGATAGATATAACAATTAAACTAATATTAGAACTTGCCTATCTAATTCAGGAGGAGGTAACACCGGTGGTTGGAGCAGTAGGTTAACTGGTAAGTCATAAAGTAAAAAATGACGCAGGACATAAAACCTTATCACGAACTTTTAATGAATAAATGTTTGAATATGGACATAATGTCTGAATCCCATTAATGTTAATATCATCTTGAATACGTTAATGATAATTGATATTAATGCAAAATCTAGTAAACCTCTCTGTGGCAAGGTAACGAAAACGAAAAAATAATCACATCAAACTTAACTTAAATGAGCTATAATCTTTAGTAATGTCAAAGAACATTTTTATTTCAGGTGGTTATGGGCCTAGCAGAAATGCGGGATTGATGTTCGCATCCAGCAGTTCTCTTGGTGGAGGTAACATATATGGAGGTGGGTTTGGAATAAGTGGTGGTAATATGTTAGGAGGAGGTACGATTGGGGGAGGTACTTTAAATAGTGGCAATACGGTTGGAGGAAGAGCTGAAAATGGAGGCGGTACGACTGAGAGTGGTGCTAGTAATGGAGGCGGCGTAACTGGAAGCGGAACATTCAATGGGGTCGGAGGCCCTAGTGATGGAGGTATGATTGGAAGTAATTACTATAAAATAATCAATGAGTTACAAATAATAAGACGTTGCATGCACCATTTGATTTTCAATTAATTAAGTTATAAATAAATCGTTGGTGCAAATTAATTAAACATATTCATTGAAATAAAATTTATTGAATATTCAACAATGAAATGTATGCTTTAGGCAGTGGAAGGAATATGGTAGGTGGCATTCTAAATGGATTTGGAGGTGGTTCGACTGCAAATAGTGGAACTGGTGGTAGATCATTGAATGGAAATGTAGGAATTGGCGGTGGATCATTGAATGGAAATGTAGGATTTGGTGGTGGTTTCCTAATTGGAGGCAGCAAATTAGGTGGTAGAATTGGGTATGGAAGCCTTAGAGGACTTGGAGGTGGAATCATGAATAATGCTGGATTGAATGGAAGTATGTCAATTAATTAATAGCAGTATTTTGATGAAATGTTTATCCAATTCATTAACATTCCAAAACTTGATTTTTAGATGACAAAAATTTTGTAAGTTTTTTAAATTTTTTTTCGTGTTCACTATTTTTCCTCAATTAAAACTAATATGTGATTACGCATTATTTTAAATCTATCAATTTTCCCAATTTTTAAACCTCTATAAGTTTTGTTTGACAAGGTGTTTGGGGGAAATAGAGCAATCGGGGGTAATGGGGGACTTGGCGTAATTGGGCTTGCGGTAATGGTGGGTTCGTAAGCGAATTGGGCAGAAGGGTGGGCTTTTAAAGGGGGAATTGACGGAAAAGGGGGACATAAGTCAATTTGCGGTAAAACCGGCTTTGGGGGTTAAAGGGGGACTTGGAGGTAAAGTTACTAAGGCATGGGGGCCTTTGGGGAACGCGAAATTGGGGGCCCAATGTTTTTGACTTATGGTATGAATGACTTAGCGGAGATAGCAGGCTTGGCGGAAATGATGGTGCAATTGGCGGTAATGGTGGACTTGGTGGCAATGGTGGATTTGGCAGTAATGATGGTATTGGTGGTAATGGTGGACTTGGTGGTAATGGTAGACTTGGTGGTAATAATGGACTTGATGATAATAGTGGACTTGGAGGAGGTAATGGTGCACTTGGCGGTCTTGGCGGTATGGCTGGTGGTTTGGGTGTAATCAATGGAGGCTTTGGTGGTATTGGGGCCGGATTCGGTAAAATTACAATGGGAGGTGCTGGAAGTTTAGGTATATTAAAATATTTCTCTATAAAATTATTTGTTCTAGCTTTTCGAAATGATTATGTTAATTGCATTTTGCAAAAAGATTTTTTTATTAAATATATTTAAGTTGTTTTACAATGATAACGAATGTAGAAACTGAATAAACACATTTAACGAGATCTTAATTTTACAAGGTGGTAGTAACCTAGCTGGTAGCAACATAGCGGGCGGTAACACTGGAGGTGTAGAAATCGGGGGAGGAAGCACTAGAGGAAATGGATTTCGCGGATTTATGGGGATTGGTAGTTCAGGTACGTTTTGTCTTTTAAAGTCTATGATATACATACATATGTTTAAATAATGTTTACGATTCTCTACAGGTAGAAATCCTGGATAAAACCAAATTCATTTACCTCATAAGTTATTATTAGTTGAATGTACAAATACTTGTTATATGATTTCAAAAGATGCAACTATTCAAATTTTAATGTCGCATTTAACACAAAGACTTCTAATAAGTTTTAATTTTTGACAGTTAAAATATAATAAAACACGTGTGTACATTTCAACATGCATGTTGGTATGCTTAACATGAATTTGGTATAATTTTTTTTTTGTTCAGTTAGTTATATACCTTAGTTCCTTATATTTTCACTAAGCCAATATATTTACATTATTCCAGGTATGAACAGATTGAGGAAAACCTATTAGTGACTGGTTGAGACATAAGTCCGCTTTTTATGTGCAGGAATTTACTTAATATATCGGAAAGTGTTATTTGGTTAGCATATTTCTTGTAGACTACAACCAGCATTTGAAAAATATTATCTTGCAACTGAGATATCAAATATTGTTTCTGTTAATGATTTTGTATGCATTTGAATGCTTTGTTTGTTGTAAAGTTTATAAGTAAGTTATTTTACGTATGACAGTTTATGTAGTCCGAAAGAGAGAGAAAGAGAGACAGAGAGTTTATAATATTTAAAATATCATATTCTTACGAACATTTTACATTCATGTTTAGATTGCATTGTGTTGTAAATGTCAATAAAAGTGTACTTTGCATGGAAAACATGACTCATTCTATTTTGTTTTACGTAATATTTAGTAATAGAAAGAGCATCCAAACACGAGGCTATCTAATTTATGCGAGGGGGCGTATCCCCCAATTATTAATAAGATTGCCGAGTGTTTTGATGTTCTTTCTCTTTTGTATCACAGTCAAACAAAAAAACACGTTCCCTGTTGCCAAATATGAAACCCCAGAAAAAGTAACCAATGACCGAGCATCTGGATGTGATGTTTCTGTCGCTTTCCCTTTCTCTGTCGTCACAATAAGTAAACCCCTGCAAAGATGAGCCAATCAATGGGCATGCTCTGGAGTGCGGGTAACTGATACCTGCACTCCAGTTAATGCACTGTGCATGTATATGTATACGATGTAACTCTGACACATTTTCAACAGAAAGGTCCCCAAACTATGATACAATTCTGAGATAGAATATAATAAAACAAATATTAAAAATCGAAGACTAGGTTCGATAATGTCAAAATCATGTATGATACAGAATCATGTGAATGAGAATTGAAAGTAGTCACATGGTCATCTCGTATTATCAGATTATATAACTTAAATATAACATTGGTACATGTATCAAAATAATCTGAATAAGCAATAATAAATTTATCCTGTCACTTGTATCAATTTCGACCCGATAACAAGGTGCCGTATATTTTTACTGATCTACGGCACTTGATCACGTGGTATGCATGTTTGTCGGACTACTTTTCAAGAAAAAATATAAAAACCGTCGTTAAATCTTCTGTGTGTAGAATTACGAATTTTGGAAACGTTGATAAAACTTTGTTTGTTTATTTTATTTCACTCTATACTTTTTCAAGCGAAATAAAAATTATTAAAAGTGAAATAAATGTGAAACTTAACTCGTTTGCGACATTAAAATAGCGTATTTGATTTGATTGTTTTGCACGTGCTGTTTGGCGCTACATTGTGACGTCACGTAAACAATACTTTAAACGTCTGTACAGCGTTAACGACTGAATAAAAGATATTGGTGTTCGAATTCATTTTCTTAGTTAGACCATTTTCTTTCATTCTAGATAGTTTTCACAACAAACTTCGGCAAAAAATTGTTTTTATTTATGACATTTTTCAAACAAAATGGCGCCCTAAATGTGAAAATACACAGGAGATAATAAGAACGGCGAGTGCATTGTTGTAGAATAATGCACGCTTCGGACCTTCTTTGTTTATATAGAAACATTTTCGATAGGGTGATTAAATAAAATTCTTTAAAAAAAACGGTGACAGGATAAATAGAATAATAGATTGGTGCCGTGGATGGAGAAAGTTTATCTGGCTCTGCTCCGGAATTTATTGGGTTCGCCTTCGGCTCACCCAATAAATTCCTCCGCCTCGCCAGATAAACTTTCTCCATCCACGGCACCAACCTATTATTCTCTATATACATTTCTATTTTGCTGTTAAGAAAACACAAACCAGAATCAAAAATGTGTAACTAACTAAACTAACTAAAAATGATAAATTTGGGATACTTTCTTCAACTAAATTCATGCATTATGGTGAAAAAATGCCAATTCAGAGGTAATACAAATAATGTGAAACTTGTCAGAAGAGCAGCAATCAAATGAAATATTTCTCATACATTTCCTAAGAGATTGTATAACATTACAGTGATTTACCATATGTTTGGAGATAATTTATTGTTTACATTCAGTTTACGTACATAACAGTCAAAAGTCTTTCTGAGAATGGTGTGCGAATTTATTATAGAAATGACATTTGAACATGCGAATGTTGTTGCTGTTGTTGTTTTTACATCGTAACGTACAACTGAACTATCTTAAAACTTAATGCAATATTATGAAAGATATTTCTTTATGGTTTAACTGTGGTTTTGAGTTCCTTTAAACAATGTCACAAACTGTTCGAACCTTAATGGCTAATGTTGATGAGTTGAGGATTTGACAGCACATACATATACGTAGTTATGAACAATAGTAGTTTAATTCATTTGTCTGCAGAAATTGTTTACCTTACATGTTATTTGATACATAAATTTTTCAAACTGAGAACAATTTGTTTTATTTTGAATAAAGTTTATATGTAATATTTCTTATTTAAAGACACACTATTACTCAGTTATGCTTTTTTATTTAAATATTAAAGGCTACTTTTATGGTGACCTCTTATCGTTTCCTAAAAGGTTACTCATTGGCCTATTACCTGAACTTTATTAAGCTTCTGTTACCTTTGACAATAAGTAAAATTATAGTGATAAAGTAGTTTGTATGGAAGTCAAAACAATACTTTGTTTACATTTTGCTACTTTTATGGCAAATGATTTTACATGTAGCACATCTGTGCATATGGCATGCTTTTTAAATATTATTTTAACGTTAAAAACTCATGTTTGTCCATTCTAAAGAAGAAAAATATTATTTAATTTTAGGTTCATAATGTGTAGATCTTTCAGGTTCATTATTATTCAAGATGATAATGCATTTCCTAATGCAAGCAGTTTAACCATTAGCACAATTGCACTGTCTAGTTTTGTTCCTGGAAAAAGGAGTCTTGAAATACGCAAACGATCGTCTCAAGCAGATTGAAAGTGCTAAGAAAATACGCTAATGATCTCTTGTCATACCGATGATTAACAATTGGTGTAACAGCTTGTTTTGACACTTGTGAACATTTAAAAAAAGAAAGTATGTCTAAGAGTAAATTTGTATGATTTTTTCTAACAGTTAAGCTCGCGTTTCTTAAATGACATTTTCGACTTTGACATTGCTTTTATTTAATTAGACGTAGATAATTCATATGTTTGTACGCAGTGTGCAACTGTGCTGCATGTGTATACTTCACAGTTAGTGAAAATATTTGTAAGTTTTTGTATATACACTTAACAAAAGTTCTAACCGATCACTTTTTAAATTTTGATTATTTTATAACGGGTCAATAGATCCTTATAAAATTTTACAGAGGTCATTTTTGTGTCATTTTCTACTGATTTGTGGAATGAAAAATAATTTAATACGGTTCCATGCACTCACGCGGGAGACAGGGCTAGGTTTACACATTTTGGCACGAAATGTTCGTGCAGAGCGTGGTGAGTATTAAATGTTACATTGTATAAATCCTTGTTAACTTTATAAGTGAAAAAACATAAAACATGGCACAAATGTCGATGCAGGATCGTGCCGTAGCAGTTCGAATGTTGAATGCTGGGGCCTCTATCAGACAGGTGAGTGGCTGTTCATAAAAATTTTTTTTTTAATATCGATACAGTATTATTTAAATAGAAAAATGTTATAATTTATTATTCTCAGTATGTTCATTCTCTTCGAAATAAAATAAAAGTCGGATCTATTGGTATTATTCTTTTTCATATATAAGCGAAAACTCAGGGTGATCGGTTAGAACTTTTGTTCAGTGTAGTACACGCTGAAAATGTTATAAATAAAATCAATTCATATTTTTATACCAGTTATAATTGTTTTGTGTGTGTGTGTGTGTGTGTGTGTGTGTTGGTGCGTGCGTGTGCGTGTGCGTGTGCGCGCGCGTGTGCGCGCGCGTGTGTGTGTGTGTGTGTGTGTGTGTGTGTGCGTGTGCGTGTGCGTGCGCGTGCGCGTGCGCGTGTGTGTGTGTGTGTGTGTGATTTTAATTCATATCACGAGTTTCAAAAAAGTATTATGTTTTTTTGAAGCTCACTCGATGAAATGACGAAATCCAATTTACGCAAAACAAATATTAAGTTTTATGACAGCAACTGATTAAGGCTGTTTTGCAACTCAATCTTTATTTTATTATTCAAATTTTAATTTAGTGTTCATAGCTAAAAAGTATTTCTCGATTACGTTCTTGCACTGACAGATTGTTCTCAAATCTGTTTAAGAGGTCGTCCGCTGTGTGGCGTTTTACAACAATCATAATCTTGTTAAGACTGTAATGCTAACCTGTTGTTTGTGTTTATTTCTACTTCGGACAAAGTTTGATGGACAACATTAGATAAAAAATATTCAGTCTTGCTTTGCTATTAGAATTAACATCGAAATATACTTCTAGAGATAAAGCTAAAACTAAACATACACAATGACTGACAACGAAGTAACCGCGGAACCGTCATAAAAACACGTTAAAATTAAAAGATAAAACTCAATACATTACTATTACGACATGCAAGCGCCTGGGGTCTTGCGAATGGAAAAATAATCAGGATGTAGTCTTCAGTGTTAGAAATAGAACACTAAACAAACACTACAGTTTCATTTAATAACACATACTGTAACACATACGGTACCGATGGCCTAGTGGTTATGGCGTCCGCCTTCGGATCGGGAGGTCGAAGGTTCGAGCCCCACGGGGAGCGTTAATTGAAGGATGAATGTTTCTCGTGGGACTCGTTCCGAAATGGCCGCTTCGTGAGCCGCGAGGTAGTTAAAATGAATGGTTGCCTCGCGCCTGGCATAGTGGTAGGAATTTGGAGGTACATGGTATGCAACCAAAAGGTGTCTCATAAGTCAAAATGGCTGGCCCTTTCAGTAGGGGTGACGCTATAATAAACAAGACCTTTACCTTTTTTATATATATATATATATTAAGAGTGTTTCATCGATTATTATTAATTATTTAATCTTACCATTTTATAGATGTTATGCCAATTTCAGCAAACGTGTTTTTATAGAGCTCTTTAAATATAACTTTTGGATTTTAAGACTTCTTTTCATTTTTTCCGTCAATGTTCCAGATCTATGGACAAAATGTTAACTTATCAAGTCAAAGGCCGAGTTCTTGCTTCATTTATTGGAACTAACATTTCCTTTACTCCAAACAGTACAACAGTTCTCAAATTTCAACATTACTAATTGGAATACGAATAATTATATGTGTACATATTTTGGTTTCTTTCTTTGGTGAAGCAATCACTCTTCAGAGTTTGGGGTGATTGCTGGCGGCGTTAATTTTTTGTGTAGCAAGTCTAAGTTAATGTTCACGAGTTAAAGCATTAAACTATTTGAACCTGTCTAAAAAATATGAGCCGCGTCATGACAAAACCAACGTAACGGGTTTGCGACCAGCATGGATCCAGACCAGCCTGCGCATCCACGCAGTCTGATAAGGATCCATGCTGTTCGCTTACCAACTCTATTACAAGTAGAGAAACTGATAGCCAACAGCATGGATCCTGATCAGACTGTGCGGATGCGTAGGCTGGTCTGGATCCATGCTTGTCGCAAACGCAGTACGTTGGTTTTGTCATGGCGCGGCTCATATGTTGTGCGCATGGAAAATCTTGAGATACGAATTTAATTAAACGAAAAATTGAATACGTTACATTAACAAATTGAAGTCAAGTAAATTTACTTAAACCCTCTATTTCTTATCTATTTATCAAAATTAGCAAGTCATAAATATCATATTAGTTTTATAATGATATATAGTTTATTGCTGAATAAATTTTAATATCTTTTTACAATGTATTTGTCATAGTTTTTCTTATTTTGTTTCATTTAAAGATTTCTAAACTTAAGGTAAATATACGTAACAGTGCACTCCAAAATGTAAATTTAATAAACTTACTAAAGAGCAACACCAATCCAAAAGTAACACTTATTGTTACCAAACCCTTTTTCTTTTTAACGTAATATTTATTCTGAAAATTAGTTTGTTTGGGTGAAAATTGCTTAAAGGTATGTTTGAATCTTGGTTCAGGCAACTAAATTTTACTTATTTTGCAAACGGGTGGTTTTCGGATGATAACACATAAATATGCCAATGGATACTGATAATATTTAGTACAAATATGTAAGTTCCGGTCGTGTTTAAATCTCGGCAAATACTACTAAATCTTAAAATAGCAGTAGTCTAGCTGTTTTCGTTATAATTGTTTCTATGCATTTTTTCTTAATAGTATTATCTGATCGATTATGAAAAATTCGCCTGTCCGATGTTTCGTGCGAGTTTTCAATACACATATATCTATTTTGAGGTCGATTTTTTTTTTTGAAAAAACAAAACAAAACAAAAAACAAAAAAAACAACAACAAAAAACAAGAACAAAAAAAACAAAAAAAAACACTAAAGGTATTGTTACAGTCATGCCGGGTTAACGTTGGAAATGCAAATATTTTCTGTAGTTTTATATTTTCAATCTGTACATACATTTAATTTCAATTATATCTATTGATAATTAAATGAGTTTTTTATATGCCCGAAACAATTTCGGGCATATATTATGTTATGCCCCCTAGAGTCCGTCCGTCCGTCCGTCTGTCTCTCTATCCGCACTCACAGGAGGGTAATTATGTGGCTAGAGGGACAATAGGTAACTGTTCTTTCTCTTTTATGTCATTCATTCCGTAATGCTTTTATTTCACGGCGTCTCAACGCCGTGATATTGTGATGGGTAGTTTTCGGTAGCATGGGCATAAGTCACGTGACAAAATGCCTTTCGATTTCTACAGCCGACATTTTATTGATTTTTCACGCAATCATTGTACAGCCCATTTCAGTGAAAAGTTACATAGAAACAGTTTTTTTTTCATAACCATATAGAATCTAATCAGTATTTTATCAACACACAATATATCAGTGTTTTATATTAACACATTTCCGCGCATCCTTTCGACACACTTCAGAAATTCACCAGTTAACATTGTCACCGTAGGGAACGTGTTACAGTATCGCGTTTTTCGGTTACAGTATAAAATTTTTAAGATGGAGGATTATTTATGAGAAAAGAAGTACGTGATTTTAAGTCAGGTCCATACTACTATTAGTTTAATTTCGTAAAGTTGTTTTAGTGCTTTGCTTGTAAGGAACAGAATCCGGTATCTAGCCAAATGTTTCTTCAGACCCTGCACCCCAGATATATCGCTAAATTGTCTCATAAATGTGCAGATTTGACAGTTTAAAAATTTGAATCGAGAGACCAACGCATTTTTCTCCCATTCCGACATTATTTAAGCATGCCTATATAAAGTAAATGTACAAAACATTAGTCCTTTGTGTTTAGAAACGTTTATATAAAAGTAAATGACCAGTTGAACCTATTTTCCTGTGAAAAAATAACCAGTGTTACAGTATAGAGCGAGGTTAATTTTGAAGAGTTACAGCATAGATCTAGTTTATACCCAGATTTCGGTTACAGTTTAGGATACTTGCCAAATTTCAAACAAAGTTCGTGTATCGCTTATTGTTATGAAATTACTCATACCTTTCTATTTAATACATTCTTGAAAGGTTGTATTACTTTTTTTCTTCAGCAGAAGTTATACTAGTAGTTTGCTATTTTTTTATTTTAAGTTTCAGATTGAGACTTTTTTGATGAATAAGTAATGTCCTAAGTAATGACTGTTTTCATGACAACAACAGTAACTTTTATCGAATTGTATTGAGAGAAGAAAGATTATTGCTTGATTTCATTACACATTATAATAATGCCTATTAGTAATAAAATAGAGAAAAAAGAATCTTTAACAGAAGTCCAACACGGAAAACATGAAAATGTTGCTGGCTCAGTTTGATTAAACCTGTTCATAGACGATAGTGGTAACCACGCCTCCTAGCATCGGCTTCGGCAGAATTCACATTAAACATGAACTGGTACACTTTAGATTTTTTAACATCTGTGGATGTGTTCATGTGGCGGTTATCATGGAACTTTCAATGTGACACGTTATTTCCATTCTATGAAAAGCGGCATATTATCACCAGGTTAAAAAGTGCGTGTGCCCTAAACGAGAATACAATGAGTGAAACTAAATAAAATGAAATTTTGACCGGGGATCGGAGGTTATGAAGCCTGCATACCATGGTTAAGCTGTCAAAATGCAGAATTAACAAGCAGGCAATGCCTTAAGAATGATTAAACAGTATTTAAGTGAGCAATATATCAATCTTAAATTTTATTTTAATTTGGAATTTCCATCTACCATAATGTATTTTGTAAATACTTAAAAGGGTTTGTTACTTTTGGCTTTCTTGGATTTTAAGTTTCAACGACACTGAGGTCATGTGAAAACATTCCTACTTAAGTGTAAAGAAAAACCCTAGATACCTTTTGTGAAACATTTCAAACACGAGCGGGAACCTGACTAGAACCACCGACCTTCCGTAAATTAGCTTGATAGATTCCTTACATACAAATAATCCAAAGTCATGATTTGATTCAAATTCAGCAGTAAATGAAAGATGATTTGAAATCGACGGCCTTATCCCGACTCTGCCACTTTTATGTACGTCCATCAGGCTCACTAGAGAAGATAATGTAATAGTCTGACCTTAATTTATACTCTTTCAATATTATTTTCTTTTTCAGAAACATGATAACTGCTATACAGGATGTCTGAAATAAAAAAACGACCTATAATTTAATAATGACAAAATAATCGTAACTTCAACAAAGAAGCATTCGAAATGACCCCATGATCATGATTTGATTTGAATGCTTTTGGTTCGAGATGAGAAGGGTCTTTAAACATTGCCTTTTTTCAAAATCTATGTTTTGGGCTTTCGTATCCCCGATTGCAACCGAAACCATTTGGACAACTTAATTGGTAGATAGTCATGTAAATTTCATCACATTTAATCAAGTAGTTACTAAGCGGATGAGATTGCACACACATGTGTAAGATCTAGACAGACGGGCGCATTTAACGAACAAGAAAATAGGTTCAACTGGTCATTTACTTTTAGAAACGTTTCTTAACATAAGGGACTAACGTCTTGCAGATTTACTTATTCTAGGCATGCATACATAATGTCGAAAATGAAGAAATTTAAAATGCGATGGTCTCTCGATTCAAATTTTCAAACTGTCAAATCTGCATATTTATGAGACAATATAGCGATAAATCTGCGGTGCAGAGTCTGAAGAAATATTTGGCTAGATACCGGATTCTGTTCCTTACAAGCAAAGCACAAAAACATCTTTTAGAAACTAAACTACTTGTAGTATGGACCGGTACCTGTCCTCCCAACAAATAATCCTCAATCTTTAAAATTCTATACTGTAACCGGAAAACGCGATACTGTAAAACGTTCCCTACAGTGATTGTATACGCACCGGTCTCTCAAATAGTATATTAATTAAAGGATTATGTATGGTGGCTGATTTACGCCATGTCGTATTTTCGCTTCTTCGCCTCAAAATACGAAAATGCGAAAACAGGAAAGGACGAGAAAGTTGGACTTATGTGTTCTCATGTCGGAGTAAATCTTTTCACGTGTAAAATGTCTTTTGAACATTACATTTCTAAGTTTCTATATTTGCAATTAAAAGCTTTAATTGTCTTTTTTGAATAATTTCATTTTTCTTGCGCAATAACACATTTTTTTCACTAAACTGACACTTGGTTTTCTATATGCGTTTCACAATAAACATTCACCATACCAGGTTGTACGATAACTTAAGTTGGTCCGTAAATCAAGCCTTTACCACAACATCAAACTTCATTCAGAATTCATGTCTCATTATTGTGAGCAAAATTCTGAGTTTCCTTTAGATATGTTAGATATGAGCAAATGCGAGGGGGTTATAGAATTAGTCTCCGTCCGTCCATATGTCCTTCCTGCCGTCAGTCCATCCACATTAATTTTTTTTGTCCGGATCATATCTAAAAAAGTATTAACTTGAAACTTCATTGGTGGAGATATCAACTTGAAACTTCATAGGTGGATAAATCAAATTTAAGAGAAATGCAGTGCACAAGAATGATAACTCTACCCTGCATAATTTTTCAGTTATTGCCCTTTGTGATTTTTCAAACTTAATTTTTGTCCAGAGCATAACTGAAAAAAAAAGCCTATGAGATGTCAACATAAAACTTCATAGGTGGTTAGATCTCACTTAGTGATAACTCTACCTTTCCTAATTTTTGAGTTATTGCCTTTTATTACTTTTTTAATACTTAATTTTCACCTGAATGGAGTATAAATTAAGTAAAAAAATTGAGATGTCAATATGAAACTTCATAGGTGGATAGACTTTGTGAGGAGGACTGTTGAGCGAAAAAAATGTTAACTCTACCCTTTTTATTTTCTAAGGTACTGCCATTTGTTATTTTTCATACTTTGTGTCCGGAGCATATCTGAAAAAGTGTTAGAGGTAACAACTTGAAACTTCATAGGCAGATAGATCTCATTGAGGAGGAGTGCAGCACAAAACCGTGCATTATTTTTCAGTAATTGCCTTTTGTTATTTTTCATACTTAAATTTTGTCCAGAGTATAACTACAAAAGTCTTTGAGATATCAACATGAACCTTCATAGGTAGATAGATCTTACTCAGGAAGTTGCAGTGCGCAAGAGTGATAACTCCACACTTCATAATTTTTTAGTTATTGCCCTTTGTTAATTTTCATACTTATTTTTTCACCTGAGTGGAGCATAAGTCAAAAAGTCTTTGAGCTGTCAACATGAAACTTTATAGGTGAATAGATCTGATTAAGAAAGAATGATATGCACAAGAATGAGAACTCTATCCGTTATAATTTTTGAGTTATTGCCTTTTGTTATGTTTTATACGTTTTGTCTGGAGCTTATCTCAAAAAGTGTTCGAGGTTACAACTTGAAACTTCAGATGGATAGATCTCATTTAGGTGGAAAGCAGCATATAAGAATGCCTTTTTTCAGTTATTGTCCTATGTTATTTTTCATACTTAATTTTTGTCCAGGTCATAACTAATAAAGCCTTTGAGATATCAACATTAAACTTCTTGGATAGATCTCACTCAAGAGGTGTGCAGTACACAAGAATGATAAATAACTGCTTTACTACATATACATGTACATTGCTCTTGTAACAAGTTACATTATAATACTTAAAAACCTTCTCAACAAGTTAACATGTCAATTCAGCGCAATGCTATTTGGAGACTTTTTGTTTTTGTTGAGGGTGTTTTTTCTCTTTATTTTTTGTTTTTCGCCGTGACAATCACATTGCTGCATTTGCCAGCAATTTTTTACTTGTGTGGCTATTTTCTTTTGTGTGGTTAAAAAGAACAATAGAGAGAACAATGGAGTAGCCACATAATTACTCTCCTGTTAGAACGTCCGTCCGTCCGTCAGTTAGCAACTAGGTTTCTGAAGCATAACTAAAGTTTCATTTGGCCCACAATATTCAAACTTCATAGGATGATTGTCCATATTGGGTAGAAGACCCCTATTGATTTTGGGGTCACAAGGTCAAATGTCAAGGTCATTATCACCTTAAAACTGAAAACAGTTTCCGAAGCATAACTTAAGTTCCATTTGGCACACAGTCTTCAAACTTTATAGGATAAGTGGCCATATTGGGTACAAGACCCCATTGATTTTGGTGTTACAAGGACAAAGGTCAAGGTCACTATTACATTAAAACTGAAAACAGTTTCCGGAGCATAAGTTAAGGTCTATTTTGCCCACAATATTCACACTTCAAAGGATGATTGTCCATATTGAGTAGAATACCCTTATTGTTTTTTGTGTCACAATGTCAAATGTCAAGGTTACTAATACTTTAAAACTAAAAACAGTTTCCAGAATATAACTTAATTTCTATTTAGCGCATAGTGTTTAAACTTCATAGGATGATTGTCCATATTGGGTAGAACACTCCTATTGACTTTGGGGTCACAAGGTCAAAGTTCAAGGTCGCTGTTACCTCAAAACTGAAAACAGTTTGCAGAGCATAACTTAAGTTCCATTTGGCCCACAAAATTCAAACTTTATAGGAGGATTGCTATTTGAAGGGGATAATACTTTATTTAATGTATGTAATGTCTTACAAATGCTTCATCCTTACTAAAAAAACACTTTCGGGCATATAATAATCCGCCAAGCGGTGCTCTTCTTAATTTATCTGTGCTATACACATATTCTTAAGTATAGGATCTTTATGTACATCAAACTCAAATTGACTTAAACTATTTATGACCTTGACCTTAAAGGTCAAATTATTGAATTTTTACTCATTATTGGTAAATTTGGCTGTAACTTGTAACTTATAAAAAGATTATCTTCCTACTTTGACTAAACAACAACATTCTCGACAAGACCTTGACCTTTAAAGGACATTGACCGTCCAGGTCAACTTATTGAATTTTGGTTAAATTGTCATAATTGTGTTACTAATGTATGGAATTTATTTAAATTTCGTCAAAACAAGACTTATTACATGTACCAAACCCTCATATCAAATAATTAATATGTGATACTGACTTTAAATTTACATTGTCAAGGTCAAATTAATGAATTTTTCTTGTTTCTTTAAAGGACCTTTTTCATGAGTTTGTTATTTAATTGCGGATTTGATTAATACGTGGACAAACAACTGAATTTTGATTGTATTTTCTAAACTTTGTCATTTATTTATAGAAAGGATTCATGCTACCAATGTTTTTCTTCAACTTTCTTATTGAAGATTTATTTAAACCGCTTATATGTTAGCTTTTAGAAAAATAAAAAAAAGCCAAGAGTCGTTTTTCGCCAATCTTGTTTTCTCATTGAAATTGCTGTAAAAGTTGATATAAGTTAAAATGTTTTTGCTTTCTTTCCATTTTAGAATCAACATGCCGAAAAAGAAGAAAAGTAGAGCAAAACTTGACGTCGAAATGTCAAGTCTTCAGATATTAGTTGAAAGAAAGAGGGCTGAAGCAGCAAAATATTGTAATGTGCAAGAACAAAATAAAGAAACAACCATCTACCCTGCTAATGAAAATAAAATGACAAAAATACAAGAAGAAATAAAGGTCCCTGCAATGAAAGAGGGCACGTAAGAACACCAATCGAATATTGAACGTGGAACAAGGGTCGGTTATTCATGTGAGTTATTGAACAAAACATCCAGTGGAGATGGAAATTTTAATGAGTTATATGAAATAATGGAACAAGATGAGAAGGAAAGTACAAGCAAATCAAAAGACAATATACTTGATGAAAAACACTATCATGTACCTGACGATGACTTTCAACGTGAGAATCCTGAAGAAGACGTGAAAACTGAAAATAATGAGGAAAACATAAGTGAGATTTTAGACACTATAGGCAAGAAGAAAAGAAGGAAAAAGATTAAATCTTCTCCATTTCATGATGAATTATCTAACAAAGCGTGTTGTGAGAATTATGCTTATAATGAGTCAAATGAAATAATGGAACAAGATGAAAATGAAAGTACAAGCAAATCAAAAGACACTTTACTTGATGAGAGACACTATCATGTACCTGACGATGACTTTCAACGTGAGAATCCTGAAAAAGACGTGAAAACTGAAAATAATGAGGAAATCATAAGTGAGAATTTAGACACTATAGGCAAGAAGAAAAAAAGGAAAAAGATTAAATCTTGTCCATATCATGATGAATTATCTAACAAAGCGTGTAGTGAAAATTATGCTTATAATGAGTCAAATGAAATAATGGAACAAGATGAAAATGAAAGTACAAGCAAATCAAAAGACATTTAACTTGATGAAAAACACTATCATGTACCTGACGATGACTTTCAACGTGAGAATCCTGAGAAAGACGTGAAAACTGAAAATAATGAGGAAATCTTAAGTGAGAATTTAGACTCTAAAAGCAAGAGGAAAAAAAGGAAAAAGATTAAATCTTCTCCATTTCATGATGAATTATCTAAGAAAGCGTGGAGTGAGAATTATGCTTATAATGAGTCAAATAAAATAATGGAACAAGATGAAAATGAAAGTACAAGCAAATCAAAAGACATTTAACTTGATGAAAAACACTATCATGTACCTGACGATGACTTTCAACGTGAGAATCCTGAGAAAGACGTGAAAACTGAAAATAATGAGGAAATCATAAGTGAGAATTTAGACACTAAAGGCAAGAAGAAAAGAAGGAAAAAGATTAAATCTTGTCCATTTCATGATGAATTATCTAACAAAGCGTGTAGTGAAAATTATGCTTATAATGAGTCAAATGAAATAATGGAACAAGATGAAGAGGGAAGTACAAGCAAATCAAAAGACATTTAACTTGATGAAAGACACTATCATGTACCTTACGATGACTTTCAACGTGAGAATCCTGAGAAAGACGTGAAAACTGAGAATAATGAGGAAATCGTAAGTGAGAATTTAGACTCTAAAGGCAAGAAGAAAAAAAAGGAAATAGATTAAATCTTTTTCATATCACGAAGAATTATTTAACATAACATGTAGTGAAAAGTATACTGAAAATAATGAGGACATCATAAGCGATAATTCAGACACTAATGATATGAAGAAAAAAAGGATAAAATCAATCT
The DNA here is from genome assembly GCF_026571515.1 of Ruditapes philippinarum. Classification (NCBI taxonomy): domain Eukaryota; kingdom Metazoa; phylum Mollusca; class Bivalvia; order Venerida; family Veneridae; genus Ruditapes; species Ruditapes philippinarum. The sequence continues at coordinate 19,003 of NW_026859269.1, forward strand.
TCTCCTGAATACTTGAGCAAAACGTGTAGTGAAGATGAAATCTATAACGAGTCATATGCTGAAATGGATGAATTTGATATTGATGATTGTGATATAAACATTACCAGTGCTGATATGTCTAAGTTCCAATTCATCTTGACTTTTGATGAATGGTGTAAAATGCAGCCTGTTGAAAAGATTTATAGTAATGGAAGGAAAGTAAGACGCTTAAGCGCAATTGGACGGATGTTTTTCAGAAAAAAAACGAACAAATTATATAAAGGATGTGTTTTGGCATTCAAATCTCACAACATTAAAGCTGCTCGAAGTAGAAAAGTACTAGGAACCTTCCTCGTGGCAACTGCTCGATGTAAGGGGCCATTTATACAAGGGGAAATTTGAATTTCAAATTCACAATAATCCAAGCTTTGAATCACAGATAGTCGTACACTGCATGGTAAATTGCTGCATTCAGCACAATGAAAATGAAGTAAACCGAAGAAATATTACCGGAATTAAAAGACAAAAAGTAGCCGATGAAATTATGAAGTCATCATCTCTTAAAACGTATTAGAATAATGTAATAACAGATGACATTGAACAAATGAGAGAATGTCATTTCACAACTTTCCCAAATAATGACGTCCTACGAAAAATAGTATCTGAGGTAGTTCAGAAAGAAAATTTATACAACAATACTTTGGCGGAAATACAAATTCTACAAGAGAGTTACGATAAGGAAAACGACTCCTATATAAGAAACATAGGTCTTGATCCATTCACAGTTATTATGATATCTGACAAACAAATAAAATTAATGAAACACTTATCCGACAAAAACAAGTTAACTATTTACCTGGATGCTAAAGGTTCAGTGATATCAAATATTGCAGGACAAAAAAAAAACATTTTTATATTCAGCAGTAGTTAAACCAGAACTTCCGGCTGTTTCAATAGCTGACATGTTGTCAACACAACATACAATACCGAGGATTGAACTTTTTCTCTCGACACTTAAACGACAAATGAATATGATGGGTACAAAAATAAAAATACACAAAATCGAAACGGATTACAGTTTTGCTTTATTACAAGCGTCACTCATACCTTTAATTCTAGCAACTTGAAAACGTATCTAAATCAATGCTATGGAATTGTTAAAGGTAATGCGATTCCGGAAAACTTCACTATTCATCATTTATGTACAACACACATGATTAAAGACTTTAGCAGGCAATTTAAAAAATACAACCCAAATTCTAATTCTAATTCAAGAGCAACGCTAGGCGGAGCATTATATGCCCGAAAGTGTTTTTTTTTAGTAAGGGTGAAGCATTTGTAAGACATGGGAATTAGCTGTTCATCCTATAAAATTTTACAGATGTATGTTGATTAATACTTAAGTTATTAATAATGACCTTAACCTTTGACCTTGTGACCCTAAAATCAATAGAAGTCTTCGACCTTTTATGGACAATCATCCTAAAGAGTTTGAATATTGTGGGCCAAATGGAACTTTAGTTATGCTCCGGAAACTGATTTCAATTTTAAGGTAATAGTGACCTTCACCTTTGACCTTGTGACCCCAAAATCAATAGGGGTCTTCTATCCAATATGGACAATCATCCTATGAAGTTTGAACATTGTGGGTCAAATGGAACTGAAGTTATGCTCCAGAAACTGTTTTAAGTATCAAAGTAATAGTGACCTTGACCTTTGACCTTTTGACCCCAAAATCAATAGGGGTCTTCTACCCAATATGGACAATCATCCTATAAGGTTTGAACATTGTGGGTCAAATGGAACTTAAGTTATGCTTCGCAAAGTGTTTTCAGATTTAAGGTAATAGTGACTTTGACCTTTTGACCCTAAAATCAATAGGGGTCTTCTACCCAATATGGACAATCATCCTATGAAGTTTGAACATTGTGGGCTAAATGGAACTTAAGTTATGCTCCGGAAACCAAATTGCTTACGGACAAATTGCTAACGGACAGAATTTGTTTTCAGTATCAAGGTAATAGTGACCTTGACCTTTGACCTTTTGACCCCAAAATCAATAGGTGTATTCTACCCAATATGGACAATCATCCTATGAAGTTTGAACATTGTGGGTCAAATGAAACTTAAGTTATGCTCCGGAAACTGTTATCAGTTTTAAGGTAATAGTGACCTTGAGCTTTGACTTTTTGACCCCAAAATCAATAGGGGTCTTTTACCAAATATGGACAATCATCCTATGAAGTTTGAACATTGTGGGTCAAATGAAACTTAAGTTATGCTTCGGAAACTGTTTTCAGTTTTAAGGTAATAGTGACTTTGACTTTTTGACCCCAAAATCAATAGGGGTCTTCTACCCAATATGGACAATCATCCTATGAAGTTTGAACATTGTGGGTCAAATGGAACTTAAGTTATGCTCTGGAAACCAAATTGCTAACTGACAAATTGCTAACGGACGGTAACTGTTTTCATTATCAAGGTAATAGTGACCTTGACCTTTCACCTTTTGACCCCAAAATATATCCCTGAAGATAATTATGTCAATCCATTCAAAAATAACAAAGTTACAGCCAATAATTGCCAAAAAAATGAAAATTTCAATTATTTGACGGTTTTTTGACCTTCAAAGTCAAGGTCATTTATGAGTGAAGGTCAAGGTTTGGCTGGTTATTTTTAAGGGATATCCTTGAAGATTTTTATGTTCAAGTTTGAAGACAATCGATTCAAAAATAACAAAGTTACAGCTCTCAATTTGAGAGTGTGCAGTTTTTACATGGACAGACATATCTTATGTTCTTTTAAAGTTAATTTACCTGCAAAATCTTTATTCTTTGTGTAATGCCAGTATTGTATGCTGGTAACTTTGTCATCACTGTGCATTTTATTTGTAGACTTCACCAGACTTGATCCTAATTTCATGGTCATTTGTAGCATTTGTCAATGAACCATACATTAAATATGCATTCTGGTCCGATAAATATTAACCAGCCAGCCTGCATATAAAACAAACAGTGCTTGCCATTCATCTTTTTTAATGTTCCAGCGTTTACGCTACATCAGTACATGTACAGAATACTGTACTCGGGTATATTTTCCTTGCGTTTCCATCTTTATCAGTGATTATTCCACTATAATGTTTGTTAAATCCATTTGTAAAATATTAAAACTGGGTGTTAGGAAATATGTTAGCAAAGTCTGAATTAATAAACCCATTTTTTAAACACTTTAAAACACTTATAAATAATTGCTCACACGGAGCACAATCTTTATCTGTTGCATTGTGGTAATTAATGAGTCAGTAAGGGTCTGACTATCGTATTGATTTTTATTCCATATGCTTGTTAATAGTTATCGCTGCACTTTTGTAAAATCACTGTCAAAAACTAGGTTTATAACTCTTTAATATGTTTTATGATTGGGAAAAATGTCCCATTTGTGTTAAAAGTGACTGATTAATATTTGACAGGACATAAACCAGTGCAGGTGTGAAATAAAGGCACATAATACACAAGTGTAATAACACGTTGACGTGGCGTTATTTGCGCCATATTTTTTAAAGCAGCACGCCTCCAGATTCAAAATAATTTTCATGAAATGTTTGAAAATTTATTTGAATGTCTAATATTGTGAAGTAACCAAAAGGAAGCAATAAACGCATTATCAATGGCGCTTACAACCCACGTTAATTACCAAAAAGTGGTCAAAATATACTTAAATAGCCCTTACTGCGTTAGTAACGCAGTAGAAATATAGTTGTAAATACTGAAAAATCAGTCATTGATCGCACACAAAATGTAAAATATTACTTGAATCTTGGATCATTTTATCATTCCTAAAATCCTAGTACAATTTTATCAAGTTTGATTTTATTAAGATATTTTGACTCATCTGGAGGCATGTAGCTTTAAGGAGGTTAATGTTGGCTATCTGTGCGCGTCAAAGAAAAATGACGCTTTTTAACTGGTAACCATACTTACTTTGGATATGTAATAAACATAATATTTAAGTCGAAAAAAAATACCAAATTTATTTAACTCGTCGATAATAATTTTTTCAAGGTCATTTATGTGTCAAAACCATAAAATGGGTGATGACAAACGGATTGCCATGGTTTTGTTTGAAGTAAATCTGTTCTGTTGTAATATAGTTATGACTAATGTTAGCTTTATTGACAAAAAAACCTTAAAAATAAATGGGCATTCAGAGGTTAAAGTCACAAAATTAAGTAATGTGCTGGACAAATATGCAATAATTATGTCCAGTAAAGTATGCAAGTTTTTTTTGTTAAACAGTAACAGTTATACCTTAAATTACAAATTCATTCCGAAGTTAAAGTCAAAGAAATATACGCAATTTTTATTTCTACAGAGTTATTGTGGCCAAATTTTAAGTAATTTCGTTCAGTATTAGGGAAGTTAAATCCAATGTTTAGGTAGTTAAACAACTTTAAAGGTCAAGTTATTTTGAGATTAAAGTAAGGTCGAAGAAAGATATGCCATAAAAATACCTTTTCAATAGTGGTGTAATGGAAAGTATGAAGTCATTCCTTTAAGAATTAGGTAAATAATGGCCAATTTTAGAATTGGTAACATTATAAGTCAATGCTATTTTGATGTCAAAGCCACAGAAATATATGCCTTTAAAGGGATTGTTCAAGCGTTATTGTATCATTTAACCGAAAGCTCAATAGTCAAGGTTATTCAGAAGTCAAAGTATAGAAATGTCACTGGAAAGCTCTTGTCCGAAAAGTTGGTGTTCCCAAATGTATAACGTAATTATGTTTACCAATTATGGCCAAAAATGAAAGTTTTTAGACGAAATGACAAACTGGCGGTTGGATAGTTAAGACTATGGAAAACTCAATGTTCGAGTATCATTGAGGAGAATGAGGAATATTGAGTTGATGGGCTTTTCAATGAATCAGGACAAAATCTAAAATCAAATCGGGGGCTTTATATTATAAGTACATTCTACATTATATTATCGAAACTTTATCTTAAATGCATTTCCTTTTTACTTCAGAATATCAAACGAAGTATCCCATGTGCAGCAAATGATTAATCATTGGCTTTTATATGAAAGTCAATGTTGCATCGTCAATGAGGATCGTGAAGAAGAACACGAAATATGTACAGGAATGAGAACAATATCTAGAAAAGTGACTGTATCATCACCTGTAGCAGTTATACGTGTTTATGAGCACGCCTTGTATGGACGACTATCATTAAATGTAATTTTAAAATCACAAACAATTTCAATAGGAAATTACTCGTATCAACTTGCCGGTGTCACAATGCACCGTGATATGCATTATTGTTCTGTCATAACTTCTGAGATTTATGGCAGCTTATGGTATGACGGGCTAGTTGGTCGACTCCAGACACTTCCAAAAAGCCTGGACACTTGGTTCCCATCCAATGCAATTTTTTTGTAAAATTGCGTAACAGTGTTTTGATATAAGTGAAATTATTGGAAATGTCTAAATCTATTCTCAATGAAAAAAACACCATCAGAAATTACTTTCGTCCAAGTTTAAGTTCCTTAATATTTTCCGAAGTAACATTTAGTTTACATTTGAAGGTCTGTATGAGTGCCTTTTCAGCTATGCGAAAATTCAGTGCTTAGAGTTTCATTCCGTACCAGTTGTATTTTAAGAGTATACAAAATGCTTGTCTGGAACAATTGTGTTTCTTGATCAGAAGATCAATGAACTTATTCTAGAAGTTAATTAAAAGAAAAAGAATAACTAGAAAATTGAATCATGGGACCATTTCATTATAAAGACCAATTCTGTCTAGTTTCCCCTTAAACCGGGTCTCTTATTTTGAAATGACTTGAGTAAGATAGTTTTTTTTTACACATGATCTTGAAACTACCCGTTTACGTCATGTCCCGTTATTGTCCCCCGCCTTTTCGAAGAAAAAAGGGGGTATAGAAATAGGCTTTGTCGGTCGGTCCGTCCGTCACACTTTCGTGTCCGGTCCATAACTTTGTCATTTATCAAAGGAATTTGAAATAACTTGGCACAAATGTTTGTTTTAATAAGACGATGTGTCATGCGCAACAACCTGACCCCTACCTTCAGGGTAAAGGTCGCGCTTGCTCATTCAATGTCAACATTGTCTATTTTAGGGTATATGTCGTGTCCGGTCCATAACTTTCTTATCGTTGAAGTGATTTTGTAAATACTTGCCAAAATTGTTCATAATAATGAGACAATGTGTCATGCCCAACAATCGGTCACCTTCTTCCAAGGTCAAGGTCAAAGTTGGAGGTTAAAGATTAACATAGTCTGTTAAAGGGTATAGTTTGTGTTCGGTCCATAACTTTTTCATAGATCAAAGAATTTTGAAAATACTTGGCACAAATAGTCAATATAATAAGACGATATTCATGCGCAATACCTGCATCCCTACCTCCAAGATCAAGGTCATACTTAGAGGTAAAAAATTAACATATTCTGTTATAGGGTATATTTTGTGTCTGATATTCTTCTTCATAGTTCAAGGGATTTTAAAATAACTTGGCACAAATAGTCACAATAATAAGAAATGTTAAGTGCAACACCTGCACCCTATCTCCAAGGTCAATGTCACACTTACGGGAGTCTGGTATATGGTATACTTTGTGTCCCGTCCATATCTTCTTCATAGATCAAGGGATTTTGAAAATACTTGGCACAAATAGTCACACCTGTGTCCCTACCTCCAATGTTAAGGTCGCACTTAGAGGTCAAAGATTTACGTAGTCTGTTATAGGGTATATTTTATGTCCATTCCATAACTTTTTCATAGATCTAGGGATTTTCAAAACACATATACTTTGCACAAATAATCCCAATTATAAAACGATATGACAGGCGCAAAATATGGGTCCCTACCTCCAAGGTCACACTTAGAGGTCAAAGATTAACATAGTTTGTTATAGGTTATATTTTGTGACATGCTACATATAAAACTTTCGTGATGCGGGGGACATTTGTAACTCTGTTTATAAATTCTTGTTATATTTCATTTAAAAAAAATTATCTTCTTCACATTAAAAATAATTTTACATTTTGTTGAAAAGATATTACATATGCTGCTGCAACTGATAAAACATTCTTTTATTACTTTTTGAATCGTGCCTTGATTGCCTGCTTATAGTGTTACTTCAGAGAATGTATTTTTACAAAAACATATCATATTATGTTTAACTTAGAAGTAGATATAATCCATGTCCTATTGCTACCATAGACTTGACGAAGAAATTATAGAAGATTTTTAATATTTAATAATTTAATATACTTTTAGATGCTATCTTTTGTAAAGATATGGATGTTACTAACAGTTAAACGACATTATATAAAAACACAATGTTTAAACATTCAAAACAATGTTACATTTATACAACAGTTTATGGCATTAATTATAAATAAGTGTTAAAAATTAAAGTCTTAATTATAAAACTCGAAATTTTACCGTGACTTTTATAAAAAATATATTTGTCTGTGTTCTAAGTTTAAAAAGGGTCCATCAACCCCCTTGGTCGCTGAGAACTGAGTTTTTCTTCATTCTTCATTTGAGCATTAGGTTTATTATATTAAAAAGATAATTGAGGTACAAGGACTTTAATATTAAAATTGTGTTAAATTTGGTAGTACAGTTGACTTTATCATTCGAATTTGTAACAATTTTTGTTCAATGAATGCATTATTAGAGTAATGTCAATGTAAAAAGGATGTATCAGAAGCATTTTTGATGAATGTATATTTGATAAATTTCTGAATAATGTTAATATACAATGTATTAAAATTATAATAATGTTATAATTATATCAGCAGTTCAATGTTAATCTACATTTTATTTACTCTATAAATCAATCAGCAGACGCATTCTCAATTCCATGTTAATCTACAATATATCGAGTGTACAAATCGATCATCAAATGCATTCCTTGTGTATCCTTCATCTTCGTTTTATTCAGTACCAATTATAAATAATTGACTTTAACATACATGTTCTGTATAATTATGTTCTATTTGAATTATTAAAGATTAGTGAACATTTTGCATCTGTCATTTTCTATCAAATAGATTTAAGATATGAAATAAGAAATGTGTCCATAGGACAAGGATGTCCCCACACCCCACTGTTTTGTCGATGTACTGACGTATAGCAGGACAATATCATAGAGGGTTATGTAAAGATGCCCCTAATCATCAGTGAACAATTAATTTTTCAACTGTTGACATCTTGATTTTACCCAATGTTCGGAATTTCAAATCTCAGTTTTATATCCTAAAATATGCTTAAAAGAACATATAAGCCAGCAGAAACAAATATTCATATACTGACCAACAGTCCTAAAAGGCTTCATGAATATAGATGAAATAAACAGTACTTTTGAATGAAGCAAGGCATACGTTAACAATTATCAACCAAGTAAAGGGCAATAACTCTATAAATACCTTTTTTGCTACGCACGGCACATATTGATTATGGAATTTATACTAAGTCAAGGGTTATTACTATAACAAAACCTAGTTAACATGTAAAACCACTGATGCAACCTTCAGCTCGACATTAAAAGTGGACACAACGAATGCCTAGCTAAATGTTTTTCTGAATGTCTATCCAGCTTCACATCCCAGCTTGACATTTAAAAAAGGACAAGAACGAAGGTCATGCTGAATGTTGTGTTGAATGTCTAGCCAGCTTCACATCCAGCTCAACATTCAAAATTATGAAAAAAAAAATCGAATGTTGAGCTGAATGTTGTGCTGAATGTCTAGCCAGCTTCACATCCCAGCTCGACATTCAAAAATAGACAAAATACGAATGTCGAGCTGAATGATGTGCTGAATGTCTAGCCAGCTTCACATCCCAGCTCGACATTCAAAAATAGAAAAGAAAACGAATGTCAATTTGAATGTTATGCTGAATGTCTAGCCAGCTTCACATTCCAGCTCGACATTCAAAAATAGACAAAAAACGAATGTCACGCTGAATGTTGTGCTAGATGTCTAGCCAGCTTCACATCTCAGCTCAACATTCAAAAAAAGACAAAAAACGAATGTCGAGCTGAATGTTGTGCTGAATGTCTAGCTAGCTTCACATCCCAGCTCAACATTGATAAATCGAATGTCGAACTGAATGTTCTGCTGAATGTCTAGCCAGCTTCACATTCCAGCTCAAAATTTAAAAATAGACAAAAACCGAATGTCGAGCTGAATGTTGTGCTGAACGTCTAGCCAGTTTCACAACCCAGCTCAACATTCAAAAATAGACTAAAAATGAATGTCAAACTGAATGTTGTGCTGAATGTCTAGCCAGCTTCATATTCCAGCTCGACATTCAAAAATAGACAAAGAAACGAATGTCGAACTGAATGTTGTGCTGAATGTCAAGCCAGCTTCACATCCCAGCTTATTATTCAAAAATAGACAAAAAACGAATGTCGAGCTGAATCTTGTGCTAAATTTCTAGCCAGCTTCACATCCCAGCTCGACATTCAAAAATAAACAAAATACGAATGTCGAGCTGAATGTTGTGCTGAATGTCTAGCCAGCTTCACATCCCAGCTCACCATTCAAAAATAGACAAAAAACGAATGTCGAGCTGAATGTTGTGCTGAATGTCTAGCCAGCTCCACATTCCAGCTCGACATTCAAAAATAGACAAAAAACGAATGTCGAGCTGAATGTTGTGCTGAATGTCTAGCCAGCTTCACATCCCAGCTTTTTATTCAAAAATAGACAAAAAACGAATGTCGAGTGAAATGTTGTGCTGAATGTCTAGCTAGCTTCACATTCCAGCTCGACATTCAAAAATAGACAAAAAACGAATGTCGAACTGAATGTTGTGCTAAATGTTTAGCCAGCTTCACATTCCAGCTCGACATTCAAAAATAGACAAAAAACGAATGTCGAGCTGAATGTTGTGCTAAATATCTAGTCAGCTTCACATCCCAGCTCAACATTCAAAAAGAATATAAGAAACGAATGTCGACCTGAATGTTGTGTTGAATGTCTAGCCAGCTTCACATCCCAGCTCGACATTAAAAAATAGACAAAAAACAAATGTCGAGCTGAATGTTGTGCTGAATATCTAGCTAGCTTCACATCCCATCTCGACATTTAGAAATAGACAGAAAAAGAATGTCGAGCTGAATGTTGTGCTAAATGTCTAGCCAGCTTCACATCCCAGCTCGACATTCAAAAAGAATATAGGAAACGAATGTCGAGCTGAATGTTCTGCTGCATGTCTAGCTAGCTTCACATCCCAGCTCAACATTGATAAATCGAATGTCGAGCTGAATGTTCTGCTGAATGTCTAGCCAGTTTCCCATACCAGCTCAACATTCAAAAATAGACAAAAAACGAATGTTGAGCTGAATGATGTGCTGAATGTCTAGCCAGCTTCACATCCCAGCTCAACATTCAAAAATAGACAAAAATGAATGTCGAGCTGAATGCTGTGCTAAATGTCTAGCAAGCTCCACATCCCAGCTCAACATTCAAAAATAGAAAAAAACGAATGTTGAGCTGAATGTTGTGCTGAATGTCTAGCCAGCTTCACATCCCAGCTCGACATTCAATAAAAGACTAAAAATGAATGTCGAGCTGAATGTTGTGCTGAATGTCTAGCCAGCTTCACATCCCAGCTCAAAATTCAAAAATAGACAAAAAACGAATGTAGAGCTGAATGTTGTGCTGAATGTCTAGCCAGCTTCACATCCCAGCTCGACATTCAAAAAGAAAGGCACTGCAAATTTATTGATCGGACGGTCACCGCGTGGGTGCCGAGTGGAAAAGGCTCGTCATTTTATGATATTCTTTTAAAAATTAGTCATAGCACGTTGCGTTGTCGACAGCGACATCGCAACCTGTATCATTACCGCCTTTTCGTCTTGTCGCTAGCGACAACACGACAAAGCGCCAAACGGCGCGTTGTCGCGCTGTCTTTTTGTTGCCCTGTCTCTAGCGAAGCACGCCAAACGGCGCGTTGACGTGCGGCGCGTTATCTCGATGTCGCCTTGTCACTTGGCTTATAAGCCAATACTTCGATTTGAACTGAGCGACAATGTGACATCGCAAAAACTCGCCGCCCGACAACGCGACAAAACAAGACGAAAGTCCGGCAACGCGCCGTTAGGCGCTTTGTCCTGTTGTCGCTAGCGCCAACACGACGCACAAAAGCGTTCCAAATCAGCCACCATAGTTTTCGGCCTCGATTTCAATCCCTAAATATGTAAATACTTTAACTTGACGCACATGTTATGATGTAAGGAAATCAAAACCTTAACCCACTGACAGAAAGTCATTATAACCATTATAACTTACTATTTATGACATGCCACGATCATATACACCTAAACAAGTGTGTTATTTGCTCTAATTGCCATTTAATGGCCTTGTAATGTATCATTTAAGAAAGATTTGACGTTCAAACTGCCTTAGATTAATTTTGTAAATTACAATATTCGATTGCATGATTTGTTTTAAAACGAATCTACAGTTGCCGTCAATGATTCTTTTGTGCCATACTCACGCTATTTTGTCATAACGCAGTGACAGACACCACTGGTAGTCAATACATAATCATATCTTTATTAAGATCTATGTAATGATATACATTTACGTTGTGAAGACGTTCTAGTCTATTGAACTCTTTGATTGATATCGGAAATTAGTCGTCTGCTAAATATATATCGTTTTTCCTATTCAGTTTTATCTAGATCTTACATTAGATTTAAAGTTGAAACAATAAGACAACCGTCCAGGGGGCAAATCTCCGGCATTCTATTTCGCTGAGTGCCTCATATCATCGGTATGTTAATATTTAGAATCAAAATAATTGTAAAGAAAAAACTTTAATATAGCCAATTGTTTATTAGGGCGGTCCTTTTGATATAGTCGTACAACAATGAATCTCGGATATTTACCTCCCTCAAAAATCATGCATAAATAAATCCATTGTTAAATAACATAAGATAAATTTTGCACACGAGATGACCTCTGACAATTGCGGTAATAAACAATTAATATTTTTAACACTTTTAACTTGGGGGAGAGGGCAAATGTCCGCCCTTCAAATATTTTATGGTGGAAAAAGTCCGTCACTTTCAAAAATGTAAGGGGTAATCATGTAACTCCCCCCCCCCCCCCTCTTACAAAAAGGGGACAAACGTCCGGGGGGCAAGTGTCAGGATTCCGGCGAAATAAGTCACAAAACGAACGTTTCTAGTGTGATAAAGACTTTTTAAGAAATGATTAACGTTATATTTTTTTAATTAATATGTATAAAATATTCAAAACCATGACTTATAACTGTTTTTCTCTCTAAGAAAGTTGGCGTGTCTTCGAATTTGATTATCGTTATCAACAGTTCATTACCTCAGCAAACAAGGAAAACATGAAAAACTCTTTTAAACAAAACATTATGTGAGATTCTTGTGCAACAATAAGTAAAGTTAAGAAGAAGAAAACGTTCATTCAAAATGTACAATAGTAAATGATACTGATTTCTGAATAGCATTTCAACAGAAACTTTCGTCTTAGTTGACTATAAGCGTCATTCCCTGTTGTGAAAAAAAGAAAAAAAAACGTGATTAAAGGGAACTAATTGCAAAGCATACTTAATAGGCAGGCTTTATTTCCCCTAGAATTAATTTTCAGAAAGATGTCAATATGTTTGATGTTGTTTTCTGATTATAATACATTTGTATACACTAATTAAAACACACGGCGTCTCAAAGATGTATTTGCATGCAATTTAATAATAACAACGCTATATCAACAAAATTCAGAAAAAAAAGTTCATTTTAGCTTCAAACATTTACAAAAGAAATGCGATTGAATTTGTATCACCATTACAAATTTTCAGATAAAATCACGCTGCCCTGAATGTATTTTGCAGTAAGTTTCACAATACCTCGGAAACGTATGAAATAAAAGGGCTTGCTTTGTTCGTTTCCTTCTGATAAAGCTTTTACAGTGCCATGAAGTCACTCATGAAGAAGTTTAAAGTAATTCGACATACTGGTAACTCGTAAAAAGTAATTCGACATACTGGTAGCTCGTTAAAGTAGTAAATAACAAGTAAAATCTTGTGAATAAGTTGAGTTAGGAGTCTAACGGGTGCATTATAGAAGTTATCGGAACCCATGCATTTCACATGACCGTTTGCACAGTATGATCATAGCTGTGTGATAAATATTAACATATAAAATCTTAGGTATGGTGGCTGGTTTCTGCCATTTTGTGTCGTAGTGTCTTCGACTAGAGAGTCGAGTCACGATAAATTGCATGGCCAACTATCTTAAGTGGCGAAGACAAATACTGGTTAAGGCGCCGGTACCAAAATGTATACACGCCGACACAATAATTCTGCAGATGAGAATCTCGTGTCTTCACCTATTAAAATGTCGTTATTTCGCCTAAAATGTCTTCATAAAGGCACCCTAAAAAGTCGAAAGCGAAGACTCGAAAAGTGAACATATTATCGTGTCTTCGCATTCGACTTTTGAGGTAACTAAACATCAGGACCATCAGGCCTGCACCGTACCGTCCGAAAAGATATTTAGTTAGTAGAGAAACATTTTTAAAATCCGTTACTGAAATGAGCACCAATCTGCGGTCTAGTGGAAAAATCAGGCAAAAGAAGCAAGTTGTTAAATTAAACGCACGTTTGGAGAAAATGCTAAAATTACGCCGATTCTGATCAGTCTTTCGTATTATTATCATTGTGAATACACTTCAATATCAATGTCAATTTATCCAATAAATATTTAATGTACATTTCATATTTAATATGAATCTTCAAAAATAGGGCTACATGTTGGAGTCTACATAATTGAGTTATTTTTTTACGATATAATACAATATCTAGGTCAAAAATTGTCAAGAAGCACATTTCTCTTGTTTGCATGTCCAGTTTACTATTGTGTTACATAAACTGGTAAATGTTTACATGTTACAGTACAGTTCACTATTGTTAACATGTGTGACCCCACTGTCTTTTTGCCTAGTATAAATAAAGAACCAAAACTGAGGGTTAGTGGTTCGTCGATTTAATTTGTAGTGGACACTATATATAATTCCAACTCAACAGGATATACAGTACATCTCAACATCATATATCACATCACATCACACCAAATTGTGGATCAGACTCTGTAACTATACCTCTGTCACTCACACTGTGATATTAGCTCTGTACTGCAATTACAATTCGTCAATCCAAATCCTTAGTAATAATCTAGGTAAAAACCAACACATCTACATGTCACAATGACCAACAACTTTGTTAAGATTAAAATCAAACAAGGTCGACAGAGTTGTCTTTCTTAAAAAATAACAAATAAACCTTCAAAATAGCACTTGGTTACACATGGTTCAGTTCACTAGTGTTTACATGTCTCAGCTCACAATGGCTTTTATGTTTCCGATCACCATTGTTTACATGGTTCAGTTCACTATTCTTTACATGGTTCAGTTCACTGTTGTTTACCCGTTTACATTTAACTATTGTTAACATGTTTAGTTCAATATTGTTTACATGTTTAAGCTCACTATTGTTTACATGTTTCAGCTAACAATAGTTTACATTTTTTAGCTCACTATTGTTTACATGTTTCATCTCACTCTTTTTTACATGTTTCAGCCAACAATGGTTTACATTTTTCAGCTCATTATTGTATACATGTTTCAGCTAACAATGGTTTACATGTTTCAGCTCATATTGTTTACAGGTTTCCTCTCACTTTTGTTTACATGTTTCATCCCACTATTGTTTACATGTTTCAGCCAACAATGGGTTACATGTTTCAGCTCACTATTGTTTACATGTTTCAGCTAACAATGGTTTACATGTTTCAGCTCACTATTATTTACATGTTTCAGCTAACAAACGTTAACATGTTTCAGCTAACAATGGTTTACATGTTTCATCTTTCAACTCATTATTGTTTACATGTTTCAGCCAACAATGGTTTACATGTTTCATTCCACTATTGTTAACATGTTTCAGCCAACAATGGTTTACATGTTTCAACTCACTATTGTTTACATGTTTCAGCATTAATGGTTAACATGTTTCAGCTTACTATTATTTACATGTTTCAGCTAACAATGGTTTACATGTGTTAACTCACTATTGTTTACATGTTTCAGCTAACAATGGTTTACATGTTTAATCTTACTATTGTTTACATGTTTCAGCCAACACTGGTTTATATGTTTCAACTCACTATTGTTAACATGTTTCATCTCACTATTGTTTACATGTTTCATCCCACTATTGTTAACATGTTTCAGCCAAAAATGGGTTACATGTTTCAACTCACTATTGTTTACATGTTTCAGATAACAATGGTTTACATGTGTCAACTCACTATTGTTAACATGTTTCAGCTAACAATGGTTTACATGTTTCAGCTCACTATTGTTTACATGTTTCATCTCACTATTGTTTACATGTTACAGATAACAATGGTTTACATGTTTCAACTGACTATTGCTTACATATTTTAACTAACAATGTCTAACATGTTTCAGCTCACTATTGCTTAAATGATTAAGCTCACTATTATTATGTTAAGCTCACTATTGCTAACATGTTTCAGCTCACAATTGTTTACATGTTTCAGCTTACAATGGTTTACATGTTTCAGCTATCAATGGTTTACATGTTTCAGCTCACTATTGTTTACATGTTTCATCTCACTATTGTTTACATGTTACAGATAACAATGGTTTACATGTTTCAACTGACTATTGCTTACATATTTCAACTAACAATGTTTAACATGTTTCAGCTCACTATTGCTTATATGATTAAGCTCACTATTATTATGTTAAGCTCACTATTGCTAACATGTTTCAGCTCACAATTGTTTACATGTTTCAGCTTACAATGGTTTACATGTTTCAGTTAACAATGGTTTACATGTTTCAGATCACTATTGTTAACATGTTTCGGCTCACTATTGTTTACATGTTTCGGCTCACTATGATTTACATGTTTCAGCTCACTATTATTTACATATTTCAGCTGACTATTGTTTACATGTTTCAGCTAACAATAATGTACATGTTTCAGTTCACTTTTGATTACATGTTACATTTTAAGTGTTTTTCATGTGTCTGTTAACTGCTTTCGTTTTCTCTTGTATAGGTGTTTCAATTGCTTTACTGCCTCTGATCCGCTATTGTCTTCAAGAAACTGTTGAAAGGGTGGCCTTAAATGAATGCTGCTCCATTTATGTTCAAGACACTCTTTTTATGCATATATGAACTTTTATTAAATGAAACAACTTTCAGCTTAAATTCAGAAAATTTATAGTGGCTTCATTATAACTCAGCATTAAGCATTTAAACAATTTATAAATTTCGCTTATTTATAGTAAATTCTCGTTCAGTCTATAAAAATGCATGTACATTATATTTATATGAGAATTTCTATGTACGAGTCAAAATTTACATCTAAGATGTGTTGTCCTTTTTTTAAATATTTTTCTCCTGACTGGAACAATAGAATATTTATTACGAGGCTATATTCTTTTTTAATTCACAATTTGTCAACCCACTAACATATCTTCCTTGACAACTGACAACCATTGGATTGACAACCTAGAAATAGAAATTATAAAGGTAAAACACATCAGGTTTAATACTAACATATAATACACGTACACGGCTGTCGTAAATCTTTCGTATATGAAATAAAAAACACATTTTCTGCTTTGCGTCCGTGCAATTGTCATAAAGCGTGCAAAGTAAAGTTAAGGGTGTAACGGTAACTTATAATACTACTCTATAGATGCATGTGCATGCCTGTGCGTGGTTTGAATCTTATGGATACAAGTTTTAGATGCTAAGTAAGTTTTTATTATTTTTATTTTTTCTCACATTTGTAATTATGGCTGTTTAATTACGGAATTACTAACACAGTATTGGTTTTATTAGCATAGGCACTTGGTTCCAGGTAAGTCGAACCTTTGGACTTTTTCGTATTACCAAGTCAAATCATTTTGCCAGAGTATACATTACTGTTCTACCACAACAATTATTGATAGCAATTAAATTTATTTTCTAATGCAGGCGTTTATATATATTTGCAAAAATTCTTTTATTTCTCATCAACTAGAGAAAAGCGGAGAACTCAAAATTATATGCTGCCGGCCAAAATCTCATTTAAAAAGCATCATAACTTGGTAAAAAATACATTTATTCAATTGCATATACAAACAAAAACGTTGAACAGAAATTGATTCAAATAATTCTACCATTAAAAATGTTCCCGGAGAACCATACACAAGTTTAAAATAGTATAATAGTATGCCTTAAAGAAATTCACTGAGGTCCAAAAGCCTAAAGAAAATTTGAATGTCTTTCATATAGATGAACTGGAACACTTAGAACATAGATAAGTAAGAAATATACTCAGAATTAAATTAAAAATCGAGTTGTTGTGATATTCCTAGCCCTATTTAAGTGAAGAAGATTTGCAAGTTTGTGTCGCTTTTCAATTTTTGAGTCATTTTTTTCACAATTAGAATAGTCATTCTTGAATAAAGAATGAAGAATACTGTGAAATTTTAAACACGAGTAATTTAAATGAAGTATTTAAGATAGCTCGTTACTTTCCTACTGAAATTTGACAACATCTCAGATCTTGATGATTTTTGGTATGCAAACATGTAAATATATAAGTTTTACTTCAGCAGCATTATTCTGTGAAGAAAGAGCATTTATCCCCTGATACTGTGTTTAATGAATAAAATTCCAGAAAAAATTAGGGCAAAATGTTAACATTTAGTAAGATAGGATAAAAAAGGATGTTGAAAAACAGCCCCTTAGTTGTAGCATGTTCGAATCCCAAATTACTCAGAAAATGATAAGAGACTGAAAATTTTCCATCATTACTCTCTAAAAAGAATTTTTATCACCGTTACACCAAAATATAGATCAGACTTAAGGGTGCTCGGTTATTCAATTCATATCAGGATATGGTTATTTCCTAAATGCTTCCTCCATGCTTTCCACGGCTGTACCTTAATGGTTCACCTCTTAAATCCATCTATACCAACAGTTATAACATTTACACATAAGTGAAAACAGTGTGTAAATTCTGCAAGGGATTCATTCGGATGGACATGTTTTGGAAGGAAACCTGATGTTTCATGCACTACAGATTTACGGTCTAAATATAGGTGTGATATTGCTTTGAAAATTGTACATTATATCTTTAATTATTGTTGCACAACTAAATCCTACCGTCTGTTGAGGCTTTTATTTAACTTGAAACGGCAGGTGTTTTAAGATAAAATTGTACTACCCGTGTTTACGTAATATTACATAACCGGTACTGTATACTTTGATAATGTGGATTAGCAAGGTGGTGTCAAACACGGGCATCTTTTGCATTTTAATTAAAGCTATTACATATATTTTGTTTGTATTTAACCGCAAATACCTTAACTAACTCAAAATTATTTTTACTATACTTCTATAAACGGCTATGATATTTTGCCCAACGCAGATTTTTCATAGCAACGGACCACGTCGTGAAAAATCTGTAATTACCCCGTAATAACACAGAATTGTGCGAGAAGTAATACAGAACAATGCAAATATATGGAGGAAACTAATAAAGAGACCAGTATATTTTATTGTAAATCAAATTTTTAAAAAAAGCACAACAACAAATTGGGGCATACGACTGCCAAGATATATGTAGTTAATATAGTTTACCCTCATTACATTTTACCGTCATTAAACACACGCGCGCACGCACACACACTCGCACACACACTCGCACATACACATTTACAGGAAGTCATTGGAAAGCAAGAGCACTCGAGAGAATTTTAATACGGTCTGGAAACCATATGGACGGCGACTCTTGAGATTCGTCGACGTACGCGCATGTAAAACTAAGTATTTTTGCTTTTCGATACACCTTATACATTTGAAGAATTAATTTGATATTTTACTGTACTGAAGAATAAAATTTGATTGCAAAATGTAATTGTAAAATGTGATTCAGGTAATTTTTATGTGGTAACCAGCGTTCCCTCAGAGACGCATTGTGCCCAAATTACAGTCGTTGTTATGTGAACACAGAAGTCGTATTCGGCACAATAGCCAGGTCGTCGCTCACAAATATTTGTAATGAGAGTAACAGTATAATATCTTCGTAGCCGTATGAGCTATTAACTTGTTTCAATTAGATCCGTCTACTGACCGTGTTGTACTTCCTCACTCGTCTCCTTTGCTCATTTGTTGTATTTTGTTCCAAGTTCAAAGAAAGGTATACAAAGTCGTTGCACAAACGCAGCTGGTGAAGGGTTAAGCCATAAAGCCTAACAGAATTGTTTTTGTTACTTAATGCTTTTCATAATCTAAGCTGATGAGTATTGTTTAATGGGAATAAATAAATATTATGCTACAGCTGTTCTGTTATTAAGCCTGTCGTTATAGCTATCCCTTTAATCGTTATGTACGTTGTGTAATTGCGGATGGATATCTGTATTGATGATTTAATGTATGTGAATAAAAAAGTGCGGCTTTTAAATGCATGGATAAGATATACAAACGGTAACTAGATATTTTCGTTTTTAATTGTAATATTTGGGATGTACCTAATTCATACTAGATACTTCATAATTCATACCTAATACTTACTAGACGTTCAATATGATATGATCTAGTGTATACCACTAATTGGGGAAGTTTACGGTTTTAACATTTACCACGCTAAATAGATGTAAATAGACTTGTATGTTTTTATCCCTCGCCGAAAGGCGGCGGGGGATATAGAAATAGTCTTCGTCCGTGCGTCCGACCTTCCGTCCGTCCTTCAGTCCGACATTTTTGTCCGGAGCATATCTCAAAACGTATTTGAGGTATCAACTTGAAACTTCATAGGTGGATAGAACATATTGAGGAGGAGTGCAGTGCATAAGAATGATAACTCTACCCTGCATAAATTTTGAGTCATTGCCCTTTATTATTTTTCAAACTTAATTTTTGTCCAGAGCATAACTCAAAAAGGCTTTGAGATATCAACATGAAACTTCATAGGTGGATAGATCTCACTCAGGAGGTGTGCAGTGCACAAGAATAATAACTCTACCCTTCATATTTTTGAGTTATTGCCCTTTGGTTTTATTTTCATACTAAATTTTTCACCTGTGTGGAGCAAAACTCAAAAGTCTTTGAGATGCAAAACTTCATGGGTAGATAGATCTTATTGAGGAGGAATGATGTGTGCAACTCTTCCCTATTTGAGTTATTGCCCTTTGTTATTTTTCATACTTTTTGTCCGGAGCTTATCTCAAAAAGTGTTGGAGGTATCAACTTGAAACTTCATAGGTGGATAGATCTCATTCAGGAGGAGTGCAGCACACAAGAATGATAGCCTAACCTGCATTATTATTCAGTTATTGCCCTTTGTTATTTTCAGCCATCAGTATTCACATAGGTTTCAATTACTTTTCGCGGAGGAAGGTAGTCTAGTACTGGTGTAACCCTCCAGGAATGATGGTTAGGAAACTAAAGGCCTCAACAGACGGTAGGATTTAGTTGTACAGCACTGCACTAATTAGAGATAAGATGTACAATTTTCAAAGCTATACAACACTTGCATTCAGACGGTAATTCTACACTGTAAGAATTATCTGAGGTTTCCCCTAAAAAGGATCCCTTTACATTGATCCTTTACATACTTTACTCACTAAATACTTTTTTCGCCATGAGTAATGATTGAAACACCTCTATTTAAAAATATATATATTTTTAATGTGAAGCCTGACCGAGACTCAAACCTTGGACCCTCGGAATACCGTACTGCAGTTCTACTGACTAAGCTATCTTGCCGCCTACAAACTACCTCCCCAACCCTAATTAGAGAACAATTCAATACGTGACATAATCATTTTCGGAATAATTTGGGATTCGAACATAACACAACTTTGGGTCTCCTGAAGAGTTTTTCAACATCATTTTTATCCCATCTTACTACTATATGTTTACCTTTTAGCCCTAATTGTTCTGGAATTTCATTCATTACACTCATTATCAGGAGATAATTTGGTTATCTGTGACTTGTCATTGTGGGAGGTCTATAAAAATCGGTACAAGATTTTCAAAATAGAACATGTCCTATCCCTTACATCTAGACATAAGGTTTCCGAAACCAAGAAATAGTAGCTTTCACACATTAAGATTTGTCTGTACATCTTAGTTTTAATTGGTGTTGTACTTCAAAATCCTACCTGTCTGTAATACTGTTGGGAAAAGGCGTAAAATGAAACAAACAAACATACAAACAATAGCTTTTATCACTCCAGTCATAAGTTTCCATTACCAAAAGACCTCTTAAAATTGAATTATTCTGCTCTACTACATATACATTCTTCCACTGAGCAAACACATTCGGCTCTTGTTAATCTGGACAAATCCATTAATCGTTTCAGGAAAAAAATTCAAACCGTACTGATTGCATAGCTTGATCAGTGGACAAGTATGTGCTGGCTGTACTTGTCACATGGTCATACTAAGTTACCGCCAGTAGGCAAGGTGTTAACAAATAACGCTTGTATCATAGTTTAGAGACTTCACTTGAGCAATACATGCACAGTGCGTTAACTGGAGGCGCACTCACTGCCTGTCTAGAGCATGCTCGTTGATTGGCTCATTTTTTCTGGGATATACTTATTTGACGGCAGGGAAAGAGATAGCGATGGAGAGATGCTAGCAAATTGGATACTTATTTAGAACGTAATTTCATTTTGCCCGTTGTCAGGTGATGTAAAAAGAGCTGTATAATCTTTTTAAAAAAGGCTTTGCATGTCGCATCTGTGCCAGCGTACATAACTGTTTAGTTCCAAGAAGTGGACTCGAAAATGATTGAAAGAAGTTGCATGAACTTTTGCAATCGAGCTAAATAGAAATGTTTATATTATTCTGTTTTGGCGCTACAAATAGTGAATACTTTGATACAATTCTAGTAAAATAACTTTGTCTTATGACTTACCTTGCATTTTAAATTATATTTTGTGTATACCATTTAGTGATATCATTCAATCAACAGAATATAGTTCCGCCATATCTACTTGTATGGTAAAATCATTTGTCAACGCTGGTGTTTAAATACACATTTTTATTGGTACAGTTTAATTTTTTATTCAGAATTACTCTGTAGTCACTGTGCTAAAGTATGTAAATTTAAACGAGAAACATGTTTAATTATACAAGAAATTTAATATAAGTATCATCTGTCAAATACTGCCGTGTTCGTTACTATATGTAATGTTTAACGTTCACTACTACTAGTAATGAAACAAAAGGTTAATTGTACTTATCACCAACGTAGTGTCACATTTTATGTCCCCTGTTTTTATTTGGCGTATTTATAAGTATCTTATATGTATGATCGTATGTACATATCAATTGTATAGTGAAATAAGAAACATGGTTTTTTATGAAAAAAATATTTTTGAAATTTGAATCTTGAATAAAACGGAACTGTGCTAGAATGACGTATCTTAGACGGTAATATAACATTTGAGGGTACAGTCAAAAAACTATAGATGCAAAAATGAATCTACCGTAAAAACATTTTTTTACATTCAAATATAACTAAATTTGTATTTATTTTGTACTAACTATTATAATTGATATTTTCAGTAATTTTCAAAGACAGTAAAGTTGTGTTGTTATACTTAACCCCAGCTCAGGTAGACTGGGTGCATATTTAAACAATAGATCAAAAAGTTGAAGAAGATAAGATATTTAAACTAATTTTGTCCGAGCCATGGTTTAAGTATTATCATAGTTATTTTATAGTTATCAGCTGATGTTAAATTCCATTCACCCCTAACCAAGGCACTGGGCCGTGCGATACCCAAAAGTAAAATGTCCCGCTATTGCTATGCGATGGCAATTAACGATTGTTATTTTCATTACAGATTGCTGAAACATTATTGATGCGATGTACAATGGCAATTTCGAAACTTGAGGTATCGTCTGCAAGAACTAATTTACTCAAAACTGTGCGGAGTAAAAGGGCAACTCTAGGACTTTTATTTGTTCTAAATGCGGGTTTTATTTTTACATATATCATAAATCCCCTTCCAGAAAAAGACAGTAATTCTACCGATTTTGTAAAAAATAATACTCTCCCGCCATTTGCTTATCTCCCAGATTTTTGTAATTGCGTCGAAACAGCTAACAAATATCGTATGACAAGCACAAAGTTTACGAGGGCAAGATCAAAATTTTTACCAAAATACAGAGTTATACTGGTTCGTATTAGAACATACAATAAGAGAAACATCCCGAAATTAAATGGTGGAGATATCATTTTTGCGTGGGCAAGACAGATGTATGGTGACGGTATGGTTCCGGGAAATGTTATCGATCATCGGAACGGTTCATACACGGGTTTTATCCGAGTTTTCTGGACAGGAAAAACTAATGTTCATCTGAGGCTGGTTTCAGCAGTCGAGAATACGTGTCTTCGCTATAAAGCTCTAAATAAGTACGGTGACATTGTATTTACTCTCAGACAACCCTATGGATTGAGGGCCATTTATTCGTATAACAATTCGAAAGTTTTGGCGCCGTGTAATACTAACAGCTTTATATATGGAAGCTCTCGGGTATGTAATTTTACGACTTTGAACGGAGGGATGTCGTGGTATTGTGGACTGCCTGCTGGAGGCCAATTCCAGTGTAAAGACCTTCAATCATTCTCACTTGGTTCATTTAAGAGCCGTGCTCGTAGTGTTGAAGATAAAATCCGATCTCCGGGACACGGTATATTCATGATACCGATGTCAGTAGACGTAACGTTTAAGTCGGATACTAACTCATCTGTAACTTGTAATGAAAGAACGCCATTGGAGTCTTGGACAGAGAAATCTCCGATTGGATTCTTTTTGAAACGTCTCTGGATTCCGACGAACTGCAAAACCAATTTCAAACACACAATTGCAAATTATAGAACATGCCTTCAAAACAGAACGTTGATTTTTCTTGGAGATTCAACAGTAAGGCAGTACATTAACTTCTTTATTAAGGATATATTAGGATTAGATGAAACAATAGAGAAAGGATTAACTTTTGGACCTAACTTTCAAACCTACCATGGTCACCACACGTTTACAAACCACGGAATAACACTGATTTACAGGAAACAAGCTATGCCTTTGCATTTCGCAGGTGGTGAAATACCTATAAATAATATTCAATCCTTTCCCCAAATACTTGACTCAATAACTAATAGTGATATACTAGGTAGTTCTATAGTTGTTCTGTTAAACTACCACGCCCATTTTACTTCATATCCCCCCGAAAAATATCGTGAACGTCTGAAATATTTAGTCGCTTCGTTAAAACGCCTCTTCTATTCAAAACCGGAAGCTAAGGTATTTTTCAAGGGGCCTTCTCCGTGTATTTCAGATTCAAAATGGTGGGATCCATACATTTCACTTGTTTATAATAAGATTCTAACTGAGGAATTTACTGACATTCTGGATAAAGTAACTTACCTGAACATATGGGAAATAAGTGTTGCCCATAATGTGTTAGACGTTCATCCACAGGGCCAAGCCTTGAAAAGTCAGTTACATCAGTTCATGACATTTCTTTGTTAATTGTTTCCTTTGCACTTGCAAGAGCAGTCGTGACGTTCTTTAGAATATATTTCTGAGGCTTAATGTGCCCTGAAGGGCTCACCTTGTAATAACGCTGGATTGTGCAAGAAGTAAAGCAGAACGATGCAAAATGGAATATACTAATAAAAAGTACAACACAGTAAAAAAATAACAATATATTTCATTTTAAATCAAATTGAACGAAACAAATTAGTGCATACGTCTGCCAAGACAAGATAATTTTACCTTCGTTACACACATTTACGGGAATGTCTTTGGAAATCAAGATCATTCGTGAGAAAGACGGCCTGGAAACCATATTAACGGCGATTTTTTATTCGTCGACGTACGCGCATGTAATACTGAGGTATTCTTGCTTTTCGGTACACATAAAACGTTTGCCAAGCTATAATTTTAATATTTTACTTAACTAAATGATAAAATGTAATATCAAAATTTAATCAGACAATTTTTAGGTGGTAACCAGCGTTCCCTCAGAGACAAATAATATAATTGTGTCTAAATTACAGCCGTTCTCTACTTTCAGTATTATGTGTACATTCGGTATGATAGCCAGGTCGTCTCTGACGAATGATCTTAATAGTAAAGACTTCCCGGAATTGTGGGTAATGGTATAATGAATTAGCAGCCGTATGAGCTATTCACTCATTTTATTTTAGATCCGTTTACAGACCGTGCTGTATGTTATCGCTAATTCTGATTTTGAACAGACTATTCCAAGTTCAAAGCAAGGAAAACGTAGCTGGCGAAGGTTTAAGCGATAAAGCAAGACGCATTCCGCTTGAAATAATTGTGTTGTGTTACTTAAGATTTTCCATAATCCTAGCCGATGGGTATATATAATACCACTGTTTGTTATTGAATAAAACATATAACATTTTTATAGCAAACAATACATGAAATACAATGGAAATGTATGGATTTTACTTATGTTTATACAATAATACAATAATAATAATACAAAGGTTTTCTGAATAGCTTAAACATTAAAGAATGTCTGTTAGTTTCTCAGTAGATTAGCATGATATATAAATTTACATAGATTCTGAACAGTTTTCTCGTTAGTTTCCACTTAACAAGTTTTTGATTTTTTGTAAGTTAGGCCAGGTATAATAATAATGTTTTAAAAAGTCTACATTTTGGGCATATAAGTAAAAATAATATTCATTTTCGATCATATTAGAATAACAATTCCGTCCCAGGAATATTTATGTAGCGCACGCGTACTATTGCCAAATCATCTGAATGAATATGTACGAAATTTAGTTAAAAATATTCTGAATGTTGCTTCCTGTATTAGTTACCCGCACTCCAGAGCATGCCCATTGATTTGCTCATTTTTGCTAGCGTTTACTTATTGTGACGGAAGAGAAAGGGAAAACGATAGAAATATCATATTCAGATGCTCGATCATTTGTTACTTTTTTCTGGGGTTTCATATTGTGACAACAGGGAACGTGTTTATATGTTTGACGATGATACAAAAAAGAGCATCAAAACACTCGGAAATCTGATTAATACTCTAGGGTTACGCCCTCTCGTACATATCCTCGTGTTCCGATGCTCTATCTATTACATAACGACCGCTTAACAGGTCCTCTGAATTCATAATTTTACCATGAAATTAATTATATATAAAGGTAAAGTATTCCATGTTTAGGATTAGAAAACTTTTTTATGTTTAAATAAACATTTGTCAGCCTTTATATAGTTTTATCTACAATTATTATATTATGGATACATATTACAAAATAATTATCTTACAGTTGCCTTCTTTATATCAGAATCTAGGTAAGTTCTGTTTTCATTTTGTGTTACTTAACTCAAGAAGTGCATTTACCTTACCCTATTACATAACGAAATCACACGAATAACAAGAATTTACAAATAACACCTGGTTTGTCCACTAATGAATAACAAGAGCGTAGCGGTTGGTATCTTTGAATGGCTTTGGAATGCTTCCTTAAACGTGATAAAGTTTCATAAATAATATTTTCTTTTTAGTAATATTAATAAATACTGAAATATAAACTGATGTTTGGATTGAAAAACAAAATAGCATGTACGTAAGATAGTTAGCGCACGCGGAATATGTCTATATAGTAATTACAGACCAGGGTGGCCTTTTAAAAACCTCGATCGCAACACACTCGGTCTTCATATCGCCACCCGGGTCTGTAAATACTATGCAGACCTGGTAACTATAACTTTTTATTACCCCTCACTTTTTTGTAATGTTAATTTCCCATAGGCCACCGTGAGTTATTCTTACTGTTAAAGCTGCATAACATCTTCACCATCTGCGTTACGGCGACAGTTGGTACACAAGCATATCACAAACCTGATTGACTGACTGGTGATAATTAAACATTAAACAGCTGTTATTAGCCTGGAAATCTTTATTGCGGATTTAATATCTAGGAATAAAATATAGTGCTCGGATAAGACAAACTGTAAGTAGGTATTTTCTTTGTTAAATTTCATACCTATATTTTTCGGTGTCACTAATAAAGAAATACTTACTAGACGTTCAATGATATAATCTAGTGTATACCACTAATTGATGAAGTTTACTGTAACAGCTTTATATGGTGGCTGATTTGGAACGCTTTTGTGCGTCGTGTTGTAACGACAAAGAGCTAAACGGCGCGTTGTCGGACTTTCGTCGTGCGGCGTGTTGTCACAATGTCAAATTTTCGCTCGGCTCAAATGGGAGAATTGGCTTATAATCCAACCGACAAGGCGACATCGCAACAAAGCACCGCACGACAACGCGTCGTTTGGCGTGCTTCGCTAGCGAGAAGACGATAAGACGACAATGCGTTGTCACTTGGCTTATATATATACAAATAGCCAATTCTTCGATTTGAGACGAGTTACAATGTGACATAGCGACAACACGCCGCACGACAACGCGCCGTTTGTCGTGCATCGTTAGCGACAGGATGACAAGACGAAAGTCCGACAACGCGCCGTTTGGCGCTTTGTCGTACCGTCTCTAGCGACAACACGACGCACAAAAGTGTTCCAAATAAGCAACCATAATAAACCGTTTTAGAAAAAAAATGAAATAAGTACTGACTGAATAGCGAACATTGACACCATGATCAGACGACAGGAATGAACTTAGTATGCGCTGGTCGCATGGTCATATTCAGTTAACCCAATAAGGCTAGGTTTTAATAGCGAAAACAACAACAAAAACGCATAATTATATTTGATTTTCTTGACAATGAAAAAAAGAATTTTATCCATGATATTTCATTTACATAACTTTGGTTGCACAGGGGTGACATCCACAACTTACTAAAAAATTCACTTATATCTTTTTATTTCGTACCCACGAGACACTAACGACTGAGAAACTCGTGGGAACGAGTTATATAAAATAAATATAATTGATCTCAACCTATTTAACTGAGAATATTTCAAATTCTAGTTTTACGGGGTTTTCAACAATAAATGCTATTGCATTGGATGGAACATATTGTATTTTGGTAATTATATTCGAAGCTTAAACAGGATATAGCTGGGTAACACGAGGTTTTGTGAAATATCAATTCCTCTACATTGATTTAGTTTTTTGTTCATTTGAAATTAAGTGTACTGTTCCATTGAAATATTTCGTTTCAAAACTTTGTCTATTCATATACGTCAGTTCAGATTTCTGAAATCAACAGCAAATCTGAAATTTAAGTATTACCCCTGACACACCGAGCATATTCGAAGTACGTTCTAAACGATGTGTTCTAATGGGTTCAGACTGTGAAAACGGAGTGATCGTAGTTAAAAACATTTTACTTTTTGATCTTAATGGACGGACACGGACGTGTTTGTTGTAGAACGAGGTAAAAGATTTTTTTAATAGTTGTGCAAGTCACCACTGTGTATATTAGTAAGACAGATGAAAAATATATAGATATTATTCATATGTGCACTCAACAAAGAAATAGGGAAAACCCACGTGCCGTTTGGACAAAATGCCTGCAGGAAATATATATAAAAAAACCGATTCGCATAGTTTTTGTTTTATAAATATGATTTTAATACTGAACGAATTCTTCATAAAAATATTATACAACCCAATAAAGAAGGCACTTTCGAAGTTCGTCGACCAGTAAAGTCTACTTTTGAAGTATCTCTGTTGCTTTTTTCTACCTTGCTCAGTGTGAGCTTTTAAGATCGTTGAATGGCCGTCGTCCGTCGTCTGTCGTCCATCCACATTTGTTCGTTAACACTCCAGTGGTCACATTTTTGACTCAGTCATCATCAAACTTGGTCAGGATACTTGTCTAGGTAATTGCTCGGATTAGTTTGAACATGGGTCTACACGGATGAAAAACTAGGTCACGGGAGCATAAAATAGAATAATCTTGTTAACACTCTAGTGGCTACTGTTTGATCCAAATATCATGGAAATTGGTCTGAAAGTTTGCTTTGATGATTTCTATGTAAAGTTAGAATTTGGGTCACGTGTGGTCAAAAAGTAGGTAACACCGCCCAATATAGAAACACTCTAGTGGTCACATTTTTGACTCAATTGTCATAAGGTTTGATCATGATGCTTGTCTAGGAAATTGTTCGGATGAGTTCGAACATGGGCCATCTCGGATGAAAAACTAGGTCACAAGAGCTATAAATAGAAAAATCTTGTTAACACTCTAGTGGCTACTGTTTTGATACAAATATCCTGGAAATTGGTCTGAAATTGTGTTTTGATCATTTCTAGGTGAAGATCGAATATGGGTCACCTGGGGTTAAAAAGTAGGTCACAGTGCTAAAATATGAAAACCCTTATTTACACTCTTATGGTCACATTTTTGACTCGACTAGTACTGTCAGGAAACTTGGTCAAGGTAATTGTTCGGATGAGTTTGATGGGCCAGGCGAGCGATCTAGGGCCATCTTGGCCCTCTTGTTTATATACTTAGCTTGCTGTCCAGAAAATCTCATCGACTAAATCACTTAGGGAAAGATCACGTGACTGTTCTTAACGGGAGTTGTGATGGTTCTACCTCTTAATTTAGGGGTCATTGGTTCAAGGTCTACTGGGATCACGATAATGATATCGCATTTGACACTAATGCAGGTTAGGTACAGGAAACGGACACGAAAGTGATTTAAAGAAGTTCATGAACTTCTTTCGCCAAAATAAAAAAATTCAATTAGACTACCGTAACTGTTTTGACACTTTTGTGTATAAAAAATGTTAAATATGTGAAGTAAATTTTTCTTTCTTTGCATTTAAAATTATGTATTGTTAATACACAGCTCTCCTAGACTATACCAAAATAGTGATATTATCCAACCAACAGAATACAGTTCAGACAGATCTATGGAACAGAATTAATGCATTTATTCTATCTTGCTTGATGACATTGGAACTTGCATTATGCTTAATTCCATCTTGCTTGATGACATTGGAACTTGCATTATGCTTGATTCCATCTTGCTTGATGACATTGGAACTTGCATTATGCTTAATTCTATCTTGCTACATGACATTAGAACTTGCATTATGCTTGATTCCATCTTGCTTTATGATATTTAAACTGTGCATTATGCTGGTTTCCATTTTTCGTTATTTCATTCAAACATTTCGTAGTCACCAATTCTATCATTGAGTGATAACTAATAAACTGGAACAAGCCATTTGGAATACTAAAATGTTAACGTCATATACCTTTATGCATAAGCTACCTTTCTTCATGCTCTATACAAACCATTTACGGTTTAGTTTTTTTGTATTACTTTTATGTATAAGTCATTTAAAATTAACTATTTAATGTTCCCTGATGGATTTTTTAAAATATGACTTATAGCTCGCATGGCGTGATTACTATTAGCTTTCGCTTATATCCATTATGCAGTGTTTATGCTTAATAAAGCTCGGTGTCTGAGGCTTTGTGGATAATGTTTGATCATCTTACATTATGATAAACAATTAAAACTATGTACTGTTAAGGGGCGAGAACTACGTATCGATGTCAACGGAATTTTTTCCACGATTCGCCTATCATCGGAATTTTCCGTATAGATACTGCGTACATGTATATATAAATACGTACTAAGCGTTTAATACATACATTGCAGTTGAAAGAATATAAATACAAGTAGTAAAGGATTATGCAATATAATTTTATATATGTATACAGTCTAATAGAAAAAAATATGCTCGTAAAAAGTGATGCAATTAGGCAGTTACACGTACAGTCAGTGGCGGTTTCTTTTACCTTAATAAATGTCTCAGAGTCACTAGTAGTGGCGGATAGGTATGTAACGCATTAAAATATACATGTATAATAAGGAAAGAAGGAAGTTGTTTATTTTTGTAACATGTGCATAGTCAATTACAAATAAGCCGCGTCACGACAAAACCAACATAATGGGTTTGCGATCAGCATGGATTCAGACCAGCCTGCGCGTCCGCGCAGTCTGATCAGGATCCAGGCTGTTCGCTACCAGTTTCTCTACTTGTAAAAGAGTTGGAAAGCGAACAGCATGGATCCTGATCAGACTGTGGTTTTGTCGTGACGCGGCTCAAATGTTGGGCATATGTGTGTCTGATTATAGATCAGACATCCCGCACACACCACCACATTCACATACATTTGTGCTTAATGATATACTATGCACATCTTTCAGTAACATATTTAATCACAGAAATTTATTGAAATCTATAAAATTCTTACTAAATATGTTTTATTTAAATAATCAAAGGGCTGCATGCTCTGTGGTATTTTCTGATCTTTCCTGTATAAGTTTATTTTTGCGACGGACGCGCCCTCAGGCGCGTTCAGAGCTAAGTCATCTACACATGGGATTTCGTCTGCTACAATCGCGCAGTGTCCTCAACCGATTAACAGCCCAAGAAATAGTACATGAATTTGATCCTTAAAAACTCCCATATGTTGTCGGGATATCTTAAAATCTTCCATATTTAGCCTTTTCAATTTCAAATTAAGTTATCCAAGTTGAAATATGAACGTATATGATTGATAATAACGTTGTAGTCCCGTAGTATTATTGCGCAATATGCAAATTACTGCCGAAACGATTTACCGCTGTCAAAAAAGTAGGACAGCAAATTATACTATAATACAGGTGTAAGCTCTAAGTTCCAATAATTATTAGTAGGAAATAAATATTTCTACATTATACAAAACATTATTATCAACAAATCAAAAGTTTTTCGTGACTCTAGAATAACTCGCGCATTAATAAAAGAAGAACTATTTTCGTGACTAAGCTGAATATTCAGCAGTTATTAATAAATTAGATACAGTACGATGGTTACTATAAATATCTATTTTTTTGAAAATGCATGTAACAAGAGAGTTTGTCAACACTTTACCACCATGTAGTCTTTCATGGTAATCTTTATTGAAGGAAGTTCTGATATCAGTTCTACTTCCGAGTCTTGTGGTTTGTTTACATATTTTTCTAGGTCACGATATGAGTTAAACTTCGCTATTCTAAAAATAGATTCTGCTTTTGTACACATTATACATGTAGTAAACCAGCGGATACTTACTTTGTTTACATGCAATACTTTCAATACAATTGTAAGAAGCAAACAAGTTGAAAATGGAATTTAGTGTGAAAATGAAAAGGACAACTAAACACTGTGGTGCTTAAGTGACATTTAGATTAAAATAAAAACGATGTGCTCTGGCCCTTGTATATATAAAAAAAATCTACAAAATACACTATTAATTGCTGATGATTTTAACCAAAAATATTTTTAATGAGACATATCCAAGAGAAATAAAAATACAACATGTACAAATGACTTATATTTTATTGTCTATATGCCCACTATGTTATAACACGAAGCAATTCTAAATAACATTCTCACATGTATAATATATTATGCTTGAAGTTTATTTGCATGGTTTTATTTAAGAAATATTTCGTTGACAGTTTTTTTTTTCTATTTACATATCATTTCTTGGAATAAATCGATAAGGACACTAATTTACAAGTTTAAATTTCATTCTGTATTTAAATGCTTGAAAAGTAGAAAATCTGAATTATATCAGATTGGGACACAAAATATATTGCTCTACAAATCTCGAACTTGTATGGATCAAATTTTCTCTGTTATATATTTTGTGTTTTATTTTATTTTTTTTTCTAAAAAAAGCCTAAATGTCTCTCCGGTTGCATGTCCGTCGCATTCAGTGCTGCAGCACTTTGATTATATACTATTATTCATCTTACGCAGGGACTGTGTTTAACATGCAGTTTGTGATTGATACATATGGAAATTTGCATGCTTAGAGTTGCATCAAAAATCATTTTTCATTTTTTATTACAGCCACACTTTATCCTTGCATATCGTGGCAACTTCCTTAAAAAAGCCACTTCAAAAAAAATGTTGCCTCGACATGGATTTTTTACCTCAGGCCTCTTCCACCCTAACGAGCGCGCTACCTCTGCACCACAGTGAAGTAATACGTATGTAGCGTGAATAAAAACAAATATATTGTAATTCTAAAATTGAGAATTTTCATTTCGTATTTGTAATCCTTATTTATTTCGAGGTATTTTGTTCACGATAAACCTGTTGTTAAACACTGATGAAAATAATTTAGCGAAAATCTTCTCGCCAAAACAGTCCGACATGTATATATTCCATGACTCGACAGTCAATTTTTTGTGTGCTACGCTCTGGAGTATTCGGTAATCGACATAGCTAAAAATAGCATTTTCATTGATTAAGCTTTACGGAAATAGTGGAACATTTTTCATTGGGTAAAAAAGATATTCATCCGCGAAATTTGTGATTGTAACCTCATATTTCTCTTGAATAATGTAAACTTTTAATGCACTGTAATTCGTTCAATGCCTACATTAAAAAAATATTATTTCTTTAAATTGCTGGTTTTTAAGCAGTTTGGAGTGAGAACTACTTTGCGTTGATAGGTCTGTGAGGAAATTTTGTGTTAGACCGTGGATGTTAGCTATGTATTTACCGATCTTGCGATCAGAAAATACAAAAACACATACACATAATGTATAGGAATCTGCTTTCCTTATTACGGGTCAAGTAAAGTTGTGTCTGTCTTTAAAAGAAACTTCATATATTTTTTTTGTAATAACACTATACGTTTACGAATGTATATTCATACTGCCCACTTACAGTGTAAAGGATTGAAAGCACAATATTTGTATGAAGCCAAATTATATTCATTTTATTCTACAGAAAAAAAATCAAGTTTGTACTGTACTAACTACTAAGTCGTGGCCACGAGTTACTAGATCGTTTAAGTCGTGGGAACGAGATAACTGTGTCGTGCAGACGAAATAATTAAATCAGATTACACCATGATTTTCTAAACTTAGAAAATTTCTGTTTAAAGATTTACGTGCAACATTAATTTTTTGAAAATACTGAAGTGTTCACTTTGAACTTGATACATGTCTTAAGGATCATCAGGCCCATAAACCATACATTAATTTTGACTTAGTTATAGCCCTTTGTTGGAATAATTCTATGATAGAATTGGTCATTTTGTACGTACAACGGCCTGTTAACATTTGAGAGGGACTTAGTCCTGGTTTATTTTATTGGGTAGGGACATTGCCCATGGACAGTAGATATCCTATGAGGATGTTTGAGGTCACGGGTCAGACAAACATGACACTTCATGTAAAATCATTGTCTGATCGATGAATGATTTAGAAAGAATAAGCTGTAGTTTATATAACCTAAAAAGATCAGTAGATGACATCTAATAATTTTTAGGCAATTTGGACAGAAATCAGGGTCACAATGACGCTAAATCTTTGACCAATCAATAACTTGTATGAATGTACGTACTTTTACGGACAGGAGAAGTAGGGGCATCCTTGTTAGGAAAATTCATATAAATAGTGTAATTTGATTGGTTATTAAATATCTCGTTCGCACGACTTAACTTTCTCGTGGCCACCGCTAAACTTTCTCGTGGCCACGACATAGTAACTTGTTCCAACGACTTATTCCTCTCGTGGCCACGACTTAGTCATCTCGTTCCCACGACTTAATTATCTCGTGGCCACGACTAAGTAACTCGTGGCCACAATATAGTATCTCGTTCCCACGACTTAACTATCTCGTGGTCACGACTTAGTAACCCGTGGCCACGACATAGTATCTCGTGCGCATGAGATAAATAAAAACTCACACATGTCACCTTTGTGCCACCGTAAGTTTGAGCATAGTATATCTTAAAATTCAATTTCACTATTGCTCATACGACTATCACACACGCCCAAAAAGAAATGTAAACAATTATATAAGAGGTGAGTTGCCACTTGTAGGATGAGTTATTAGAGAAATCTATAATATTTTTTTTTTCACATGCTGGCGGAATCTTCAAAAACACGCACTTTTCGTCTGTCTCACCGTGTTCTCTTGTTTTCCAGTAAATTTTCCCTTTACATGTCAGTCTCCAACTAACACTGTTCTGTATACGCCCCTGTATAAAGGGGACGTAACTTTGTTTTACTCCACGTGCCAAAATACGGGATCATCCGGAAAATAACGGGATGTACCGATAAAGCGACACCTGCTGTCATAATATGAACACAAATTATTGCAACTCGCATTATGCTTACTGCCAACTGCTTAGTGCGTACTGTCACATGCGACTATAATATCGCTATCGTTGTCATCTTCGTTGTCGATGCGCAGTGATCATGTATTGCATTATATTTGTAATCAGTGAATATATTGAAGCATATGAATGCTAAGACACATCAAATTCGCCAATTATTGATCAAAATTAATAATTTATTGTGACATAATGTCGACAATATAAGGCAAATTAAAGGTACTGACAGAAACTAACCATGTGACATTTAGTTATATTAAGAACAAGCAAAGAATGTTATCTTAAACACCAAACATAATACGTTGATCTTTATAAAAGATGCAATTAAATATATAGCATATTAAAATATATGAGTTTGATGGTTTAGTAGGGAACACATAAGGTTGCAATTACATGAAAGTGCATTCAGTAATAATAAGGCATGATTGAATTCAGCAAAACGCAGGTTTTCATTGTCATAAAGAAGTATAGAAGCAAGCATAATGTAAGTCCCAATATCATAAAGCAAGATGGAATAAATGCACTAATTCTGTTCCATACAGATCTGGCTGCATTGTAAAATCATTGTCAGCGCTGATGTTTTTTTTTATTTCTTTTTAAAATATATCAGTGTTATTTTTATTTTTATTTAGATTATTCTGCGTTTAAGTGCTAAAGTATGTAAATTTATTCGAGGAACATTTGTGATAAAAAAATCAGACTGTGGCCTTAGGAGGTTTCCTGTACAGAATTGAAAATAAAACGTACATCTAGATCAATTCATTTAAATCAACATTGTTCTTCCTTCCATACATTACTAGGTCACTGTTTGGAATTAATATTGTATTAAATTAGCGTTAAAACGCCTTTTGTTTTGCGTATATTACGCCTTTTGGTTCGCGTTATTACGCCTTTTGATTCGCGTTATAACGCCTTTATTCGCGTTATTACGCCTTTTGAATCGCGTTATAACGCCTTTATTTGCGTTAGTACGCCTTTTGATTCGCGTAATTACGCCGATTGTTTCGCGTAATTACGCGAATAAAGGCGTTATTACGCCTTTCAATTCGCATTATAACGCCATTATTCGCGTTATTACGCCTTTTAATTCGCGTTATAACGCCTTTATTCGCGTTATTACGCCTTTTGATTCGCGTTATACCGTCTTTTTTCGCGTTATTACGCCTTTTAATTCGCGTTTTAACGCCTTTCAATTCGCGTTTTAACGCCTTTATTCGCGTTATAACGCGAAGCAAAAGGTGTAATTACGCGAATCAAAAGGCGTAATAACGCGAATAAATGCGTTATTACGCGAACCAAAAGGCGTAATAACGCAAAACAAAAGGCGTTATAACGCTAATTTTATACCATATAAATTCCAAACAATGGCCTAGTAATGTAAGAAAGCAAGAACAATGTTGATCTAAATGAATTGATCAAGATGTACGTTTTATTTTCAATTCTGTACGGATACGTTCTAAGACCACAGTCTGTTTTTTCTTAATCTTTTATTAGGAAATGCTTTCGTCGGATTAGAGGTTACTATTACCCAACTATAGATACTTTTCTACAAGGACAAAGAAGACAATGTCTCCTATGATTTTAACATCACCTATCAATAATTAAGATATACTTTCACCCTAATGTGATTTACTTATACCTTACGTTTTTTCCAAATCTTGTTACCTATAGCCTATTACCTATAGCGTAATTGGGAACGACATTCACATAATTAGAAGATACTATACAGGTTATTAAGTAATTATAGAGGAATATCCGTAGATAATTGAACATATGACGCACATATAACATAAGATAAGATAAGATAAGATATAAGAAAAGATAAGAAAAGAAATTAATTTACTATAGTGACATAAGTAAAATCAATGATGTGATACATGTGAATTTAGAGTAACTGTATTTACGTCCAGTCCAATGGACATATAAGTCACCAAGTCACCTTACATTGGCAAATATTAAAGAGTCTTCATTAGTTTATGACAAATAGTTTGCATTAATAGTCCGCAAATGGAATGATAGTTATTGTAAATGTATATTATATTATTCTATACGAGTTTATATCGTAAGCAATAAATTCAGATCAATATTGGTCTTCCTTTCTCGCGTCACTAGGCCATTTGATTAGTATAAACATGGTATAAATTTGGCATTATAATGCTTTTAATTTGCGTAATTACGCCTTTTGTTTCGCGTTACTTCGCCTTTATTCGCGTTATTTCGCCTTTTGATTTGCGTTATTACGCCTTTTGATTCACGTTATAACGCCTTTTTCCGCCTTATTACGCCTTTTGATTCGCGTTATAACGCCTTTATTTGCGTTATTACGCCTTTTGATTCGGGTTATAACGCCATTATTCGCGTTTTTACGCCATTTGATTCGCGTTATAACGCCTTTATTCGCGTTATTACGCCTTTTGATTCACGTTATAACGCCTTTTTTCGCGTTATTTCGCCTTTGATTCGCGTTATAACGCCTTTTCTCGCGTTATTACGCATTTTGATCCGCATTATAACGCCTTTATTCGCGTTATTTAGAGGTTAATACTTGGTTGCTGCTCGACATTATGCGATAATGGCCCGAAGATGTGCATAATGGCCTGAGGGCTGCAGGCCCGAAGGACATTATGAACTCGAGGGCCATTATCACATAATGGCCAGCAGCAACCAAGTATGAACGTCTTTAATACCTATGTCCTAAATACCGCATTTAGACATCGCCACTTATCTTGGTTGTCGCCCTTTCTAAGAAACGGACAGTTGTCAATATAAACAAACATATGTCATTCAGTTTAACCCTCCGATTACCTTTGATCTTATGACAAAACAAAATAAATTTGAGACAATGTTGATATCTATAAATACTCTATATATTTTTTTGTGATAATAACATTTAGTGCCAGTTTTTATGAACATTTCTGCCTTCAAGACTGATATCTAGCTCTATTTGCCATCGATCCGATCTTTTTTTATACCGTCAAAGTGAAATCATTTTTGGAAGTTCTGAGGGTTATGTTTTGTCTTGGGTAGAGTTATTGTATTCTTTTCTTGAGTTTATAAATCTTCTATGTTAAACTTTGTTGATTGAGATTGATAACGTCATTTAAACTTAAAATTTTGTGTTCAAATGACTACAGTTCATTCAACGTCAGCAGCCATCTTGAAAGTCACTGAGAGTTGATTACGTCATTTTGTACGTGCGCTCATTCACTCGCCCATTATGGAAAAATAATTCCGAGTAGCAAGGCGGCCGAAATTGCATAATGACCTAGATCTTGCCATAATGGCCCTGAAATACCCTAGATTTTGTTACTATATATAGTAACATAGGTATTAATACGCCTTTTGATTCGCGTAATAATGCCTTTATTCGCGTTATAACGCCTTTGCATTTTTATGTTTTTTATTTTATTTGACCACTATTAGGCTTTCGTAATTAGGCTTTCGTACGTATCGATATTTCAGCAGATTTTAAATGAAGTGAACTTGTGTTTCATACATTTTCTCACGCAGTCTCTGTGCAATTTAAAATAAGAATTCAAGAATAATTTAACTAATTATATACGAGTCATGGTTAAATTTTTATCGTATTTATTGTATTTTTAAAAGCCGAGGTTAAATTGCAGTTAACCCTAGCCTATCCACTGGACAGAGCAAGAGTGTACATGTATTTTGTATTGACATGCACCCAAAAGTAGATGGTGTTTCTAAACGTTTAAGAGTTCTAATCTGAATTACCCACAAGTCGATGCTTTTATCGGAAATTTCAAATCCCTATAGTAAATGTCCCGCTATTGCTTGTCGATGGGATTTCAGCGTTACAATGAATTATTGTATTGTTGTTTTCATTACAGATTGCTGAAACATAATTGATGCGATGTACAATGGGAATTTCGAAACTTGAGGTATCATCTGCAAGAACTAATTTACTCAAAACTGTGCGGAGTAAAAGGGCAACTCTAGGATTTTTATTAGTCCTGAATGCGGGTTTTATTTTTACATATATCATGAATAACATGACAGAAAAAGAAAGTAGATCTACCGATTTTGTAATAAATAATGCTCTCACTTCAGTTGTTAATCTCCCAGATTTTTGTAATGGCGTCGAAACAGCTAACAAATATAGTATGACAAGCACAAAGTTTACGAGGGCAAGGTCAATATTTTCACCAAAATACAGAGTTATTACCGTTCGTATTAGAACGTACAATAAGAGAAACATCCCGAAATTAAATGGTGGAGATATCATTTTTGCGTGGGCAATACAGATGTATGGTGACGGTATGGTTCCGGGAAATGTTATCGATCATCGGAACGGTTCATACACGGGTTTTATCCGAGTTTTCTGGACAGGAAAAACTAATGTTCATCTGAGGCTGGTTTCAGCAGTCGAGAATACGTGTCTTCGCTATAAAGCTCTAAATAAGTACGGTGACATTGTATTTACTCTCAGACAACCCTATGGATTGAGGGCCATTTATTCGTATAACAATTCGAAAGTTTTGGCGCCGTGTAATACTAACAGCTTCATATATGGAAGCTCTCGGGTATGTAATTTTACGACTTTAAACGGAGGAATGTCATGGTATTGCGGACTGCCTGCTGGAGGCCAATTCCAGTGTAAAGACCTTCAATCATTCTCACTTGGTTCATTTAAAAGCCATGTTCGTAGTGTTAAGGATAAAATCCGATCTCCGGGACACGGTACATTCAGGATACCAATGTCAGTAGACGTAACGTTTAAGTCGGATACAAACTCATCTGTAACTTGTAATGAAAGAACGCCATTAGAGTCTTGGACAGAGAAATCTCCGATTGGATTCTTTTTGAAACGTCTCTGGATTCCGACGAACTGCAAAACCAATTTCACACACACTATTGAAAACTACAGAACATGCCTTCGAAACAGAACGTTGATTTTTCTTGGAGATTCAACAGTAAGGCAGTACATGAACTTCTTTATCAAGGACATATTAGGATTAAATGAGACACTCAAGGTAGCATTAAATTTTGGACCTAACTTTAAATCCTACCATGGTCGCAACACGTTTACAAACCACGGAATAACACTTATTTACAGAAAACAAGCTATGCCTATGTTTTTTGGAGGTTATGAAATACCTATAAATAATATTCTATCTTTTCCCCAAATACTTGACTCAGTAACTAATAGTGATATACCAGGTAGTTCTTTAGTTGTGCTGTTAAACTACCACACACATTTTACTTCATATCCCCCCGAAAAATACCGGGAACGTCTAAAATATTTAGTCGCCTCGTTAAAACGCCTTTTCAATTCAAAACCGGAAGCTAAAGTATTTTTCAAGGGTCCATCTCCATGTATTTCAGATTCAAAATGGTTTGATCCATACATTTCACTTGTTTATAAGAAGATTCTAACTGAGGAATTTACTGACATTCTGGATAAAGTAACTTTCCTGAACATATGGGAAATTAGTGTTGCCCATAATGTGTCAGATGTTCATCCACAGGGCCAAGCTTTGAAAAGTCAGTTACATCAGTTCATGACATTTCTTTGTTAATTATTTTCTTTACACTTGCAAGCAGAGGCATTATATTCTTTGAAAGCTACAGTCATTATGTTTTTGAAAGCTACAGACATTATGTTCTTTGAAAGCTACAGTCATTATGTTATTTGAAAGCTACAGACATTTTGTTCTTTGAAAGCTACAGTCATTATGTTCTTTGAAAGCTACAGTCATTATGTTATTTGAAAGCTACAGACATTTTGTTCTTTGAAACCTACAGTCATTATGTTCTTTGAAACCTACAGTCATTATGTTCTTTGAAAGCTACAGACATTTTGTTCTTTGAAACCTACAGTCATTATGTTCTTTGAAACCTACAGTCATTATGTTCTTTGAAACCTACAGTCATTATGTTCTTTGAAAGCTGCAGTCAGTATATTATTTGGATGATAAAGTCAGTATATGTTCTTTGAAAGCTACAGTCATTATGTTCTTTGGATGATAAAGTCATAATTTCACTAATGAATTTAAAAAGAATCAGTGAAAAGGCGAGATTATGCGTCAATGTTGATACATCTTTAATTTATGTCCCCTGATGCTTAACGCATATGAAATACATAAGAAAGCAGGATAAAGTAATATTTGCAATCGCGCATGTG
Organism: Ruditapes philippinarum; assembly: GCF_026571515.1. Lineage (NCBI taxonomy): Eukaryota > Metazoa > Mollusca > Bivalvia > Venerida > Veneridae > Ruditapes > Ruditapes philippinarum. The sequence continues at coordinate 60,397 of NW_026859269.1, forward strand.
CAGCTCATTATTAAGATATCGAATAACGGACAAGTAAAAAAAGTAAAGTAATTGCATTTTATTGTCTAAGTTTCATGCTTACGCACGTTCACCGACTTTACAGCTATTACCCCTGGTCATCGGGCTACTGGTATCTATCTATCAATCTCCCTGGGGAGTCTTTTGACTCCGCTTAGTGCAGCCGACACTTTGGCGCAACGGAATTATACCACCCTCGCAGGTACCCATTTACACCTGGGTGAAGTGAAGCAATCGCAGGTAAATTTCTTGCTCAAGGAAATTAGCAGTGCCCCTAGTGGGGTTCGAACCACAGACAGCTTTATATCCTTTTGAAAATGTGCTTTCCATTTTTCTGTAAAGGTGGCAATATATCAAGTACATATAAATAAAGTATCTGTACATTTGATGTAAAAAAAAAACAAAACAAAAAAACAATGTACATGTATATGGTAAATGATATGTTTTTTATTACATGGCTTCTTGACAGAACCATTCACTTCCTTTAGCTATAGCTGAATAGCCAACTACTCTGAAGAGATTCGAACCAACAATTGTAAAGTGCAAGAATCTTCATTAGCAAAACTAGTTAACGAACATAGAAGAGATCATGGACTTAATACGGAATAAAACCATTCCTTACATATTGCAGGGGGGAAAGCCTGCCTGTAAGTGTCATGTCTGCAGACCACAAGTCATGTGTTCGAATCTTTGGAGCGGTGTATATATTTCTTATTAATACGACAGCTTTTACAACTGTAACTAAAATTAAAAGTACACGGCATGGCAGGACAATTGCGTTTTAAATTCATATATATAACAAAATTAAGAACTATGCATAAATCTAATAAGTTTGACAATAGGTTATGTTTTGTAAAATCGTGGAAATTTCTATTGTTTGGCAATATTGACCTGAGACATTTGAATATTCAGTGACCTTTTGTCGGTAATTATCGGATTCCGAAGTATATTTTACGGATTTTTTGGTATGGCAAAACGGTATATGTGTAACAAATCACCTTCCTTATCAGTCTCAGTGACAAGCTGTGGGAGTTTAGTTGCAAACTGAAGGATGGTGGGATGGTGGCTTCTATACATTATAAAAAATATTTTTCTATTTTCTTTTATTATTTTCTAATGACAGCGAAACTTTTTTTGTACATGTGAATCACTAATTGTACGACTTTACATATTGGTGTTAACGGAATTTTGCATATTATCCGATTTATAAAATTTAAAAACAGACACCAAGAAATTTAACAAATTAATAACTTTAATCCAACCATGCTCCATCAAAATAATTTGTTAGTTCTAAAAAAAATCTAGAAAAAAACCTGAAAAAGACATAATCCATGAAGATATCTAAGAAAATGGTTTGCCTAGTACTCGAACTTGTAGCTACGCTATTTCTATTCTGTTGTGCTTGCCACTGTGCAATGGTCTACTTTCATTAAGAACCAATGCGTAAATCGTAAGACAAATTAGCCGCGTCATGACAAAACCAACATAGTGCATTTGCGACCAGCATGGATCCAGACCAGCCTGCGCATCCGCGCAGTCTGATCAGGATCCATGCTGTTCGCTTACCAACTCTTTTACAAGTGGAGAAACTGACAGCGAACAGCATGGATCCTGATCAGACTGCGCGGATGCGCAGGCTGGTCTGGATCCATGCTGGTCGCAAAGGCACTATGTTGGTTTTGTCATGACGCGGCTCAAATATGGAAACTACCGGATGAGCCTTTCAAAAATAAATCAGTCACGGGTCAATATTGCCAAATTTTACTCTAAGTCAAGTAAACTTCAAGCATAATTTAGTGGTTTATGACTCATCAACAACATAAATTGTTTTTAAATAAGCACACCTTGAAAATGAGTACATGCGTTTTCGAAATATATATTGTTTTTAACTAAGTACTGGCATTAAAACATATAGAATATAAAAACAAAGACAATGAGTGAGCACCAGGACACCGCTCCCACGTATTGAACTAGCAACCAAAACAACTACATGTATGATGCATTGAAAAAGATTTTACATATCAATTTAACCCCTTTTCCCATCGACAGGTCATCTAGCTGTAGATTTTAAAGTGGATCTCTTAAGATTTTAGATAAATAATTCTACATTTAAACATTTAAGTGGCAACAATGGGATGGCGCAGTGTATAACCACTTGTTTAAAGCCCTTGGCTTATCAGTTAGGGAGCTAATTACTGTAACCAAAAAAGGGCCATTGACGAAATAGTGACGTAAATCAACCCTGATTGACGTGGAACGAAATCGGTGACCAGGTGTTTAAAGAAAATCACCGGAAAGATAAAAGGCTCGTATCGACCTTCAAAGATCAAACAGTCGCTAATTTAGCACATGTAGTGTAATAATGCAGTTTGGCGGGGCACACTTAAATCTCACAAAATCGTTTTGGCCTCATAGTTGATAAAATAAATTTGAATTCTGATTTGTAAAGTTTAATATATTTGAAGAAGAATGGCAAAGAAAAGATGTTTAATTGGAGGATTAGTGTTATTATTATCGGCAGGTAGGAATAAAGACACTTTATTTCAAAATAATTATCTAAATCATTTCCTTTATGCTATAATATTGTTACTTTTAAAATTGTTTGTAATTAATGCATCAACATTGACAATTTTTTCTCATGTCGTGATTTGAAAATAGATAGCCAGTGCTTTATTTAAAAAAATCATTTTCAATTATTTGAAATGTAAAAAAGGTAAACTAATGATATTTTATTTTATATCATTTATCTTCTGATTTCTATTGTTTTATATTTTTATATAGATTAATTCGTTTCAATTTAGCTAAATTGAGATAGAAAAGAACCTAAGTTAATATTAGAAATAATTTGTCATTTATTTTGTCATTTATGTACTAAATCCGTAACTTAATTATTGAAATTGCAAAACTGAAACGTATTTAATTATTTATTTGTTTGTTCGTTTGTTAGATTGTTCGTTCGTTAATTAATGAATCAATTCATTCATTATTTATTTATTTATTTATTTATTTGTTATTTATTTATTTATTTAATTTATTTATTTATTTATTTATTTATTTATTTATTTATTTATTTATTTATTTATTTATTTATTTATTTATCTATTTATTCATTTTTTAATTCATTTTATTTATTTATTTATTTATTTATTTATTTATTTATTTATTTATTTTTATTTTATTTCATTTTATTTTGTTATTTATTTATTTATTTATTTATTTATTTATTTAAAGTCAACGAAAATATAAACAAAATTGCGTTGATTGTTTACAGGCTACCTGTGTCTGCCATCAAGGAGAGACTTGTTTGATTTGGACTGCGACAAAGATTTGAACTGTACGGACGATGTAAAGCCGGTCTGCGGGTCCGATGGTGTATCATACACCAACCTATGCTACTTGAGAAGTGAGCACCAGTACCAAAATTGTGTGTAAGTAAAATACTTTTGTTCCATATGTCCCTTGTTCTAATTCAGACTAGTTAAGTATTTTTGCATAAATATTTTAGATTGTTGTTCATTTATATTTGAAGTAATACTTAGAATATATACATTGATATATGTTATATTTATTTATCGTTTTAATATTTCAGGGTCGGGAATTTCAACCCGATACTTGTTGTCAAGGACGGAAACTGTACGGACGATGATGGGAAGGGTGTAAATGACGGGGATAAAGTCCGTACCGACATCGTTGTCAACTACAAGGGAAATTAAGAGAGCAGACGATAGCAAGGTTGTGCAACTACTTGACGCAATGCAAATGAAGACTTTACCTAGACTACCACATTTAAGCCAACCTTATCGCTTAGCTCACGGCTCTAAACATTGCTAAAAACTTTCACGGCAGTGTTTGGATTCAAATCGTGAACTTTTGTTCCAGTGCTAACCTTGGATATTAAAGATCTCTGTTTCCTGTATTTGACTTTTCCTAAAGTTGCATTTGATATACATGTATACGTGTTGTTTTAACGTAAATATTGCGTTAAACTGAAATTAATCGTTAAGAAGAACCATTTAGTATTTGTTCTTATTTGATGTATACAATGTATGTTGTTTGAAAATTATCTTAAATCACTTCTCTTTCTTAAAGCGGCATTTGATATGCGAGAGCATTTTTTGCCTATATGTAACCTTTAATATTGTATTATTATTCTTAAATGGAACAAATACTGTACTGAATATTTTAATTACATTTTCAGTCATAAACTTTTACTTTTTTTTTTTTACTTTCAACATTAATGTTTCAAACCAAATTGATATAAAAGTTATTATTATTCGTTTCAACACTTAAATAAATCTACCAAAAATCATTGTCTTTTTATGTTTTTTTCTCTTCTTCTTCATGAACGCTTTGAAAATACATGATGAGGAACTTTGGTTTTCTTTATCTGAAAGGTCATTTGATCTTATCATTCCTTGTAGTCAGAAACATGAGAAACGACAATTTCTTTAAAAAATCAAAAAGCATTAAGACGACCAGGAGATACAAAATGTCATATCAACTCAACGCTTATTCTAACTGCCAGCCCGATAGCAGTTCAATCGTAAGAATCATTTGGGGTTTTTTTTCCTCAAAGAAATCAAAGTTCCAAAGTTCAGCCGATGTTCAAGTTATGAAAAAATGTCCGAGGATGGTACTCATTAACAATTACATTCTGGAATAAAGACATAAAGACACAGGTTTTAAAACGCTAAATATTCTTATACAAAAAATGCCAAATGAATTATAATCATTAAATGGCACCGGGACCCACATGTTCAGTTTACAAGACACATGCCTTTAGAAACGAGCACCTTGCAAATGGTCACCAAAATTAACAACTCTGAGTTTGCCGAAGACTAGATTTTAAAGAGAAATAAAATATTCGGAAATGGTTGGGCTGAAATTTTTTATTTATATAAAACCGACTTTTCACCCCTTTCAAATATAGAAAATAAGAATCCCTGAAGAAAGTCCAAAACGGCAAAATGGAAAATGTTGCAGGCTCGGTTTGATTGAGCCTGTTCATGGATGGTACTTTAAAGTGCAAACTTCCGTTCACGCCCCCTAGCACCGGCTTAAGCAGAATTCAACATTTTAACGTGAAATTGGTGAAATTTTGTATTTAGAAACATCTGCAGATGTGTTCATACGGCGGTTATCATGAAACTTTCCATGTGACACGTTAGTGCCATTCCATGAAAAGCGGCATATTGTCCTAAGTAATAGAAAGCGTGTGTCCTAAACGAGAAAACAATGGGCGGAACTGAACAAAATGGAATTTTGAAAGGGGATCAGAATTCAAACTTGTTCTGTGACTTTACATCAAACAAAAATTAAGGAACATCTTGGATGGAAAATACTTTATGCGAAAGCTGTGCAAAAAAATTACAGCTGCTGTAAAAATAAGAAATTAAAGTGAATTGATCTATAATGGAAGGTCTGTAATACAATAAGTAATTATTTTGACAGAATTTATTATAAAACATAACAACAAAACATTGATCTATATTATATTTATATTGCAGATATTATAATGTTCAAAAACAGAATATCATTATTCATCATATATTGTTCATACTTAATCAGTTAAAATTTTCATTACTTTTATTCAAGCATTTTATTACATTCAAATGACACATTTCTATTGCTTTCATCAAAATTTGAAATATTTATGGAAACTGTGCCCATTGTAGACCAATCCTACTTAACATTAATTTCCCAACATCTGGAGATGTTTCTAAATTAAGTAAATTCCAAAGTTCACCTTGAACATGTTCAAATGTTGAATTCTGCTAAAGCCGGTGCTAAGCAGGCCTGGACTGTAGATTGCACGTACCAGCACCGTCCATGTACAGGCTTAATTAAAGGGAGCCTGCAACATTATCCATTTTGACGTTTTTGGGCGTTCTTTACTGATGTCATTTTTCTCCCTGTTTACAAATCTACAATAATATTGAGCTTTCTTTTTGAATTTGTTGTTGCTTAATTAACATAAAGGAAAAGTCTTGTGGAAGTTTGATTGGTGTACGTATGTATGAAGATACTTTTTATGCTTTAACTTGATAATATCTAAATAATATTTATTTTCAAAAGAAAATAAACATAAAAATGAATTTTTTCAATCAAGGATATGAATGCCAACGGAAGTAAACTTGATAAAAAGTAAAAAAAGGGGAAAAATATTCACTAATGGCAATTTTATTGATGAATATTTTACTTTATTTACTTGTAAATTAACTTGGCTGTAACATATGGCAAGATATTTATGTTATTAACATTATGAATATTCATAAAACTATCTCTTGTCATTAGGTCAACATCGATCAGAACGTATTCCAGAAATTAACAAAAATAGCGAAGTACAAAATTATTCAGTGATTCAAAAAATAAATAAATAAATTAATTAATTAATTAACTTGCAAAACGTCTATATCATTTTATACAAATGTTATAAATCAGCGACTGATTTCGTCGCAATTTTGATTAAAATAGGACTGTTATGGTAAAATTTATGTTATGGGTTTTATTCACGATAGTTTCGAGTATCTTGTAAATAAATAACGTTTACGACATATTTACGAAACTTACTGGTTGGGAAGATGAAAAAACGGAGGTGTATAGTTATTGCATTACGCTGAAATAAATTGGCTTTAAAGTAAATACGGAGACGGTTAATATTGACTGACCCCGTACCATGGTTTTATTTCGGTTAGGGCTTGGTCCAGTTTCGATGACTTAATAAAGGGGAGGAGATAAGACGTAGACTGTCTCATAGTATAACCGCTAATCCATTCACCTTTTGATTATCTAAGGATTTCTAATTTGATATGTCTATCAAAGCTTGTAATGCGTCGAACTTGAGTCTACTTTATAAAGTTTCCGTCATGAATATTTGGTAAAGGTGAATGTATTCAATGGTGAGTCACGTCTTAGAGTAAAGTCCGTCAATTTTATTCACATTTATTTTTTATTGTTTAACAAATTGTTTAGTATGAAAGAGATAAAAAGATACAATAAGTTTGTTTTTTTCGAACTCACTCTTAAAGTGTTTTAAGGCACAAACATGTTACGATCGTAACGTGAATATGTTATAAGTACTCACAAATGAATCAAATTTACGGGCGTCATCATCGTACCAATTTTTGACACCTCCTCTTTATTTAGTGCAATGGCTTAATAGATATTACAACTTACAAATATGCTATGAGTAATTGCACTAACTGCTTTTACAAAAACATGACACAAAATCAGTGAAATTCTGTCATTTTTATTATTGTGCATTCTGTTTATATGTTATTAATTTCTTTTTTTATCTTGGTTGGATTTAATTAAACAAACATACGGCAGTTCATTTTAAGCACCACGTGAATCATTTATTTCTTCTTCAAAACACACCCTTACTTCTGTGATACGCAAAAAATACCCTTAATATTGTTCCTGTTATGTGAAAATTAGTTGCGCAAAACTAAATATAGAAATCGTCATCACACCAACGAGAGTTAAACACATTTTTCGTGCATAAACATCTGACGAATTTAAAGCTCGAGTGCGCAGGACGAGGGCTTTGATAAATCCTAGGGCTTCTGCAGATGTTAATACACGAAAAATGTGCATTAACGCTATTCTTGCATGAGTATAAAAATATAATTTTGATTCCGTATTCTGTGTTTCATTAATTTTTGCTCGTATAAAGAAAAACTGGTTTCCACGTGCTTTACTCGTGCGAGTGCGATGTCATCAGACAGTTGAGTCTTAATCATGAAAGTACCAGGTTCGACATTGCACTATTTTACATGTAAATAACGACTATACTATAGTATTATATTCTGAAATATGCATAATATAAAATATTATATAACAGACGAGGTGCGTGTATATAGTGTTGCGGTGCACCAAACCAATGTCACAGAAAAAAAACGAAAGCACTAGGATTATATCTGTGTTATTCGATATAGAATTGTAAACAGACCGATATTGGACGGGTTGACGTGAACGGCTATGAGAGCAAACATACGAAATAAAGCTTAAATTAGCAGGCATTGATTAAGAAAGGAGGTCTGAGATTTGGATTCTAACCTCCCATTGTCAATTTCGTGCTACGGTTTAACAGGAGAACTTCAAACCACTCCCTTGTCAATTTTAACATTAGGCTGCAAATGTTGATATTACATTAAAGCAGCGACACGACAAAACCAACATAGTGGGTTTGCGACCAGCATGGATCCAGACCAGCCTGTGCATCCGCGCAGTCTGATCAGGATCCATGCTGTTCGCTTACCAACTCTATTACAAGTAGAGAAACTGATAGCGAACAGCATGGATCCTGATCAGACTGCGCGGATGCGCAGGCTCGTCTGAATCCATGCTGGTCGCAAACCCATTATGTTGGTTTGTCGTGACGCGGCTCATGTATACCAGCCTTTGCTTTAACACGGTAACCTCAAGCTTTATCTGTAGTCCCCTTATTCTGTCCGAATGCGTCATTAACCGAAACTCTGACGTAAATGTGATTTCAATTGACGTCGATCAAAAAAGGGTCAATTGTTTATAGAAACTAACTCGAAGATAAAAAAAAATCTCGTTCATTCAAATCGACCTGGTTGTCATTTCACATTGACGATAATGAAGTCTTGTGCTTTACTTCTGTGTGTTTTAAAAACATTTTCAACTTGATGCTTACGTAATAGTAATTTCAAAATTTTGAACATAAAAAATATGGATACCCTTAGCTTTGCTCTAAGTATTTGTGCTTTTCTTCTTACAGGTATTGTACATTTAGAATTACAATATTTGCTTTTTCTTGACTTTGTGGGTCATTTTTGTACATTCAAATTCCTTATTTGTTTTCCAGTTTCATTGATCAATGAAAATATTACAGTGCTATGCATTTAAAATTTAATTGTTGTTGTTGTTTTGTTGTTGTGTTTTTTCTAGAATTTTTATAGTGTAAATCTAATGAATTTTGTTTTAACAATTATCATCTAAAGTTCATTTTTTAACAAGATATCTAAACATATAAGTATAATTCGGTACTTTCTTTAAATATCATGTCAATTCTTCTATACTAAACGTATTTGCAATTTTATATTAGTTTACTTCAAAATCATTACGTATATAGGATCTGATTCTATATTCATACAATTTCTCGTTGTTTTTTTTATACAATCCATTCTTTGTTTTTAAAATTTATTTACTATTATTATTATTATTATTATTATTATTATTATTATTATTATTATTATTATTATATTACTACTATTATTATTATTATTATTATTATTATTATTATTATTATTACTATTATTATTATTATTATTATTATTATTATTATTATTATTATCATTATTATTATTATTATTATTATTATTACTATTACTACTATTATTATTATTATTATTATTATTATTATTATTATTATTATTATTATTATTATTATTATTGCCCTGTGACTCCTGTCAATTATTTTTAAAAGAAAAGGTAATAAATAATTCACGGATGGTTTTGTTGTGTACAAACATAAGTTTTAGGATTTCGGTGGATTTGACTGATACAATTAAATTTGTTAGGCCACACCAGCATCGTTTAGTGCACATGAACCCGTCCAAAATGAAAATATTTTTCTTTTATCAAATACGGGAATATATTGGAAGGTCACGAGGTACAAATGCAGATTGCCGATTGGTTAATTTTTTTAGATATATAATAAATTCATTCATTATTTTTTAAATTAACAATCGTAGGTTAAAGAGGACTGGAAATTACATGTCGAGATGAATGTTTCATTTGTTATAGGTCCAAACAACGCTACAACAACGCCTTTATCTCAAATAGGGCTATGAAATGCAAATAACGATTTTCAATTTATTTCTGAATACATTTCTTAATTATATTTTTGCACATCTTTTGTATTTTAAGTGCATCTGTCACTTCAAGGTGCACTATTTTCATATATATTTTAAATTTTGATGAAAACAAAGTCGTATCTTTAGGATATTTTAATGGAATATTTTAGGAGAGTAAAATGTTGATAGAGTTCTATAGTGATTATGATAAAGATATATTTGATAGTTAAGATAATATTTTGTTCTAGAATATCCACGTATGATACTAAATACAATCAACATAATTATTTATTTAATTTAATGTTTTTTAGGTTTTTGGACATCAGCGGAGTTCCTTTAAAATGCAATGTATTTTTAAGAACCTTTTGCAGTAAATTTTGCTTACTGGTCCCTATTCAATGAACAATTTGTTATCAAATATGCTAAAAATACTGCATCTAAAATATTTTTTCAATGCGCCAATAGATAGGTAAAATCTATAGATAGATATTGTTGTTTATTTGTTATTGTTGTTGTTGTTTAAATTATTTTATATATTATTATTTCACTAATTTCAGGCTACATGTGCCTGCCCAGGGAAGAAAGATTAATATTCAAATCAAACGATGATTTCAATTGTACCGAGACGCTGAACTGTACGGACATGTACAAACCAGTATGTGGTTCTGATGGGGTAACGTACGACAGTATGTGCCACCTGAAGCAGGAATACCAAAGAAATGTGTGCGAGTATGTCTTTATTTTATCTTGCTAGTGATACCAGCTTCGTACCTATAAGTAAAGAAAGATAAACATATATTTTAAAGGAACTTCACTGAGGTCCAAAAAGTCTAAAAACATAAAATTTGAATGCCTTACATAGATTACCTGGGAGAAATAAAACAGAAAAAAATATGCAAAAGGTAATTAAGAAATATTTCCAGAAATAAATTGTTAATCGTATTTTTGTGCTATTCTCTCATTTTTCAAAATTAGAATAATCATTCTGGAAAAAATGGAGTGAGCGACGATCTAAAATTCTGCACACAAGTTATTGGTCCTGCATCAAATAGAGTATCTTGAAAAGTTATTTGAGCCGCGTCACGACAAAACCAACATAATGGGTTTGCGACCAGTATGGATCCAGACCAGCCTGCGCATCCGCGCAGTCTGATCAGGATCCATGCTGTTCGCTATCAGTTTCTCTACTTGTATTAGAGTTGGTAAGCGAACAGCATGGATCCTGATCAGACTGCGCGGATGCGCAGGCTGGTCTGGATCCATGCTGGTCGCAAACCCATTATGTTGGTTTTTGTCGTGACGCGGCTCATTTCAAGTTCCATTATGTCAAATCAACCTCAGTGGAATACCTTTAAATGTAATTCTACAAATCTAAGTGTTTTACTCTTTCATGTAAGAAATCCGATTCATTTACATATATTTTTACATGAAATCTGAGTCTGCTGTAATGTATGAAATTCGCGTGCTATTTTATTATTCAAAGACAATGTAGAGAGTTACTTAAAATCTGATTTTACAAAAAAGTGTGGTTAATATGTGAAAAGTTTATACGATTTTTTCCAATGGTAAAAATTTGCTCTTTTGAAATTTGAATGTTACGGTGTCTCAAATCAACTTTAAATTTCACACAATATATCAGATAACAACTTCAAAATGTAGGAATTACGATACTATGATTAATGTGCTGTTAAAAAGATAATTGTTCGTTCACAAATTCAGGAAATTTCAATAATTGTATTTCAATGCTGAGTGGATGAAATGGTTCTGAGTGTTTCAAATATAGAAACCTTGTAGATTGCTCATGTTAAGATGTTAGGTGTTTTTTACCATTTTTCTTGTACCAATGTTTCAGGCTAGGCAATTTCAACCCTATTGCTTTTGTTAGTAACGGAAATTGCACAGATGGTGAAAATGACGGTCTACATGCTAAGAGCGATTACTGATACCGGAAATGACGCCAACGTCTTAACCAACCATTCATAGTGTCATAAACAACAACTTAATGCCTGAAAAAAAAATTGTTAGAATGAAACGCGAAACACTGGAATCATTATAAATAATAGAAAAGATGGGTGATATCTTATGTCAAATTTATTTCGTCTGCTTTAAAATGGGCTAGGACTTTAAAGCGAAAAAATGTTCGAAATGGTGTAGATTTTTTTCTGGAATGGTATCATCACGTCGTTGCTAGCATACATGTACAAGAAGCGTATGGTTTAGTGTCCATTTTATCAACGATAATTTTGAGAAAAAAAAAGAAAACAAGTTTAAATTGTACTTTTCAAAATGAATGATTCATATAAAATAAATACATGTCATTAATGAACACCATTCCCAGTTCAGAGATAGGTAGTTTGTTTGCATAGGTCCAATGGGGATTTCTGGCTTTAAAAAGGGTGTGACTAAAACCGAAAACGGGCTTGACCAACATGCGCAATAGTGTTCAAGTGTTACGTGGGTAAAAAACTACCGAAATGACTCAATTAAACGAACTGATAAAAATGTTTTGCCAAAACAAACAAGCCCATAAACAAATAGCTTACGATAACGTGACAACCATGCTTATTTTAGATTTTGTTTTTTACTTGATAATATAATGTGTACATAATTTATTGCATGTGTATATAAAATTGACTGTATGTATACATGTATGAGTTGTTTAATAACATGTTTAACATATATTATCTAATATAAAGTATGCTTATTTGTTAGCCTTAATCAAATGAGAGCTATTTTGTTTATATTTAGCTATTTACGTGATTTTTTTATTAAAAAATAGTTTTCATTCTTTTGAATTTTATATGCACATAACAGTCAGTAAATTCCGAGAGGTGTACTTACATGTATTTGTAAACAAAGAAACTTTTACTAGTGAAAAATATCTGGTAGTTGCGTTTTCAATTATGTAAATATTTTACTGATATTAAATCAATATGAATTGAAACACATTGGACTGTTTTAAGTCTTAACATAAATTTGGCAACGAGGAGAACATAATCATTTTCTATTTGGTTATAGCAATTTAGGCTAGGATGCTTTTTGTCTGGAATCAAATTTAAATTTCTGTCATTTAAGGGCTATGTAGATTTTAATGATTGCGGCGTACTTGAAAAAGAATCCTTTTTCATGTTATCAATATCACTCATTGTCACTCTTTTAAGTTCACTAAACTTGTAAATAGATAAATTGTTGGTTCAATCTTCCCTACGTTCTTTCTTTAGTTACGTTATAAGCTATTGTGTATTTACATGTGTACATCTTAAAATAAACAGATTTTTTTATTTCTCTATTGTTTATTATTATATGTTATGATTCTATTGGGTAAAATGTACGACATAAATAAAACATGAATAAACACCAGATTGTTTTGTTATCTACTTATCATAATTATTTAAATGAGTTAATAAACAAACAAGTTACAAAGTCTAGGCACATTTTTGGTTGTGTGACTAAAGCTGTATTTTCAATTTGGTTTAAAGTCACAATGCCACCTGTTTTCAAAAAAGCAGAACCTTAATTAGATTAAATAGACTAATAAATTAAACTTCATTTTATGATTAAGTACTGATTTCACACAACAGAATATAAATGCATATGGTATGCACGACGTTACGTCAATTCCAAGCCGTGTCTGTCCTCGAACAGAAACAATGTACATATTGTACAGTTAATTCGACTTGCCAGTGACCAAACATATGGTTCGAGACACAAAAACAGACGTCCCACTGTGCACGGGGGAAAATGTATCAAAATAATCACTATGAAATAAATAAATCTATAAATAGGCCATATACATTAAAGGATCTTTGTTTCCCCTCCTGCGACCCAACAATGTTTTGTTTTATGCCATAAGTAGATCTAGAATCATATTTACTGGTCCGGTCTGTACCGGGTTTTTTTAGGGTGTTGGTCATATTTGTCACGAAATAAATAAAGATATTTACTTCAAAACCTGGAGAAACCGAGGCGACACGTGTGATATAGTATTCGACGATCTCTAGATAGTATTTGTCGGTCAAAAATGACCAGGAGAGACCGGGAAACACCGAGAGAATACCGGCAAATAGTTATTTTATAGTTGGATTATTTTAATTTTTACATAATGCAGCCGTCTGTTAAATAATGTTATAGATCTAGCACATCCAGATAAGTCATGTACAATACACGTCCCACATTTGTTACAAGTATACATATTACAGGCTAGTGTAGATTTAATGCAATATTTCTACTGTTAAGTCCAATGAGTAGCTACACATATATTCTTAGATAAGAATAAGGGTGTCATCGTTCAATAACACTGTAATTATTTGTAATTTCGCGCCTAATCAAACTTTTACTATTAGTGGTCCTCAAAAATCCGTAGATATACCGGATACCGATATTCAGTCTATAGATACTCGAAATCTCACGCGATATATTCTTACGCTAGAAACTCAATGTTTTTCAAATGAAAGATCTATCGCAACGAATATAGTGTATTCATTTCAATGTCTACCCTTTTATTTTGCTGGATCAAAAATTAAAACTGACCCTACAGTGCTATTTTATTAACGCCCTATTTTAAACCGGAAGTAAAAAACCGGTAGCGTAGTCACTTCCTGTTTATGTGTTGACAGGTCACACATTGCTGTCAAACAAGTCAATTCGTTACAAATTGTAAAATTTACTGGTTTATGATCATTTTTACAACTTAAAATGGATGCAGGAGACGGCATAAAAGGAAAGGTTATGTGGAAACCAAATCGAAGTAAAGTGACAAAAATGGATTTGCTGAGGAAACGAATAAATGAGAAATACTCAGTGAAACTTGGTATTAAAACACTAAATTACTGACTAAAGTAATTAGTAAAATTGTTAATTAAAAATAAGCAGATGGTTGCTATGCACAGAAAATTATGCTATATTTACTTGATCATGTTAATGGATGTCTATTCACTATTATTTAAATTTCTTTAACATGAGACAGGTGTTCGACCAAAACCCTCTAGAAGTGTATTTTTTATGTTAAATGTGTAGAAATATTTGATATGTTATTTTCTTTCAATTTTCTTCATTTATAAAATAATTGACACTGACGTTTAGGTATGTAACTTCTCACTTATTTTCTACAACTCCCAATTAACATTTATTCCCCAAATTTTAAAGTCTTTGGTACAAATTTTGGTACAACCCAAACTTTGGGAATGGATTTCTCTGAAAAGGAAGTGGAACTGTCATTTCAGTTATTTCAAATTACATGTAGATGAAACATCTCAAAGAAAAAATCTGGGTTTAAGTTTTAGTACTTTTACATGCAACATACCAGTCATTAAAACTACTCGCAGTTTTTACTTGAAACTTAATAAGTATTCAGGATCATGATAATCATAAGTCACTTTCCGTGGCCTATTACTCTGTCATAAACTTTGACTGAATTATGGCCCTTCTTAAATTACAAAGAAATTCTTTGGTCAATATCCAAGATTCATATATGCCTTGTATTCTTTTAAAATGAAATCTTCCTCTTTGTTAATTCCTACATTATCAAGTCTCTTGTTTTCCTATTACGCAGGGGAAAATTCTAGTGATTCTGGTGATTGTCTGTACTCTGCTTTGAAATCTGATTAAAAGAAAGTATTATTTGAAATAACTGTTTAAATAAATCATCATACCAAAGAAAACAAACCTATTTTTAGCTTGACTTCAGGGTTCTCGGGGACGCTTATTTCGGCGTCCCGGTACGCATGTTTATTGCAGCTGGACGCAAATATTTCAGAGCAAGGATTCCACATACGCTTAATTTTGCCCGGGGACGCATAAACATTACCGATTGTTTACAACCACAAATACACAAATGCGTCAGCGCGTGTCAGTCTATAGGTAGGCGGTCCTATGCACATCGACCCGTGAAGCAATTAGCCAATCAGCGATAACGCTTCCGATCATTATCACGCAATAGTGATCAGACTAATGTATACACGCGCTGTACAGTACATGTTAATTACAAGATATATCACGAGGTGATAATTTTATATCTTTGATCAACCAGTTGATTGGAAATTAGCAATTTTACCGACAAAAGGATAAAATTATCGAAACTATTTACGCCGCAAGTTTAAAGACTGTTTCTCAAATTACAATTGAGTGTAATTTTGAATGATTGTCGAATATTTTCGGCATTATAATGATTGTCGAATATTTTCGGCATTTTCTAGGCACAATTTTGCTTTAGTTTTCATTCTTGCAAAAAACTTTCTATAAGAGTATTAAGAATTTTAAGATATTGTGCCGAAATGCCAGGTACACATACGCTTTTTCTCTATCCGAAAAATTGATCCCGAACATCGGCGATTTCACGTTCGCCAGAAACCCTCAAATTTCGCAAAAAATTCTCGGTTTCAAAGCCAAAACATGCGAATGAATTGTTTCTTTATTATTTAATCAACATTAAATCTTTAAATGTCGATCTTTAAATTGCCCCCCTTTTGAAGATATTTGCTAAAATAATCGTCGATCGGATGAATCTCTTACACACTGTGTGAATTTCTGTACACGATTTCCTATTCATTCCGCTAAACCGTAAACGCTGCCTATATACAATTACGTTTTTTTTTAACAAATACAAACTTTTTGTCTTAAGAGTGGACTTATTTAACCAGAGAAAAATTTGGTATAAAAGTGAAAAAAAATATTTTTTTTCCATGGGTTGATGCATTATAATGAAATAATTTCATAATAAATATTAACAACAAAACAATAATTATACTATGTAGTTCAGAGTTTCTTTTGAATAACTATTTACTTTGGAAGTCTCTTGAACATTCAAAATATCAGCAATGCTATTGTGAACATTGAATAACTAATCTGTAAACATATTAATTGCAACGCGCTTTAGGACTCCAACTTTTTCAGGGTTGGGAGTCCATGGACTCCATGTTTTAAAGTCCTAGTGAGAACCCTGGACTTTTATAAGGATAGGGAGGGCTATTGGAATTGAAACCATTCGAAATGAAAGCCAATGGTAATGGAAACTATAAGTGCAGCAGATGGCTCTCCCTTGTATTTTTATGCAGACATTTTCATTGGTGATGTACATACTTTTTTTATTTTTTAGAATCCTACAGAGAGTTTCATAGATGGTCATGCGATAATTATCCCGAGTTCTGGGAAGAAGTCTGGCATTTTACTGAAGTAATTCATTCTCAGCCCTTTAAAAGTGTAAGTATTACAGTGAAAAAAAAAATCATAACAAATCTTTTTTATTTGTTCTTGAACAACAAATCTTTGTTACTCATTTAAAAACAATTTTATGTCTCAGTAAAATAAATTAATACATAAGCAGTAATAGGGTTGGACACCGGTTCCCGGTATCGGTCCTATACCGAATAGTAACTTCGTAAATTACCGGTATATACCGTTTCGTAAAATACCGGTACTGGATTTGATACTTTTGTAATTTTGTAAAAAAAAATAATTAAATAGTCAATATGTCAAAAAAATAAGAAGATTTTTAAATAAAAACAGCCTACAAACACTTAAAACAAACTATGATCTAGTATTATCATGCGGCGAGTACGGCTTTCGCGGCAAAGTTGAAGTTTGTGACGCGATATTTTTGTAAAAGTATTGTGCCGCTTATGTTCAAGATAATAATATTTTTGTACTCGGCAGGAAAATATAATTATTTAAACTGATTTTGGTAAAAGTTTGTAAGTTTTAAATGTCAAAGAAACAACGAGAAAACAAATCAAATACTTGAGTAATCATCGGCACATAGCACACAGTCCTTCTAAACACATCGCACACAGCTCTTGCCGTAAATCCAACATATGACAATTGTTAATTCAAACAATGCTTTTAAAAAATAATTAAATCCTTTTTTCAGTTTAAGTCTCTAAACACTCATAATGAATACATATTTAATGTTTCCAGGTTCTTTTCTTTCATTACCACATGTACAAATCCACACGTAAATTACGATTTGAACATAAATGAGGCCAAAATATGGCTCCTTTTGTTTTTGGTGTAACACTGAATTATTATTAAAGATGTATACATTTTCTTAACAAAAGAATGCTGACAGAACTTCAATCAAAAAGTGTGAATGTCGGCGGCTCTTTGATGGTGATAGAGTAACAACATCAAAGGGAGGCATATTCTTTTGAATAGCCTATTATGCACCTGTCAAATGTCAACTTGTGTGTATTACACATTTAGATCTGTGATACTTAAAACAACTGAAACATTTTTCATATAGTGTTTTGTAGGATTTTTTGCAAATGTTGGCTAGTATTTTTGCGTATTTGAGCAGTATTGAATTATGCAATTTGGTGAGGACAATACCCTTTTTTTCTGTAGCAAGATGTTCACGGCACATGCTATTGAAAAATGAAAGATGTATAAAATTGAAAGGTAATTCAATATTAATAAATACCAAATCCTTATTTTTTGTAAAGCATAGGTATTTGCTTTTATGACTTTTACAAGGACTTTATATTAGGTTACCATGAAAATGTAAACAAGTCATTTTGGAAACAGTCTGTGCATATACATGTTTTTTCCAAATTTCTAAGTTAATTACTGGTTGGAAAAATATGTTTTGTGCTGTTGTAGTATAACAGCCTTGGAAAAATATAAGTGACTTTTTGAAAAAGCATCTAATGAAATTTCCCTTACATGTAATTCCAAATTGCAAAGTTAGCCAACCAATCCAGTGATTTCATTTATTACAGTAAACAATAATGTGGTTTAAACAAGAATATCAGCATCAGAATAAAATTTCTACACAGTTATAATAATAGCTGTAAGAAAATAATAGATTACCAACTGTCTTAAATTCTTTTAGATGTAGAGATATTAAGATTAAAACAATAATTTGTAGACTTCTCAGCTGCAGACCGCTGTCTTGCATAAGATATTTTTCTGTGTTTAAATTATGTCATGTTCTTTTGATGAAAAAGTAAAAGTATTTTACAATTAACATGTGTAAATGTTATAAAAAAGAGTAAACACAAAACAACAAAACATCCATGGAACTTGAGAAAAGTATACTTTATAGCATAAAATTTCAGAAAGACCAGTAATGTAGCATATTTATTTTCTAGCACTACATGTTATATCTCTTCAGTTCTTATACTTGCAGCAAAGGATTTGATGTGGTATTGTAAAAGTATCAGTATCGATAAAATACCCGTATCGTTTCATCAGTACCGGTATCGGTATGGGACCGTTTCGTGAAGAACGATATCCAACCCTAAACAGTAAAACTTCTAAATTTTGTAAAAACTGTTATTTTCTTGATGAACATTTAGGTCGGACACTGAGACTTACACCTTAGATTTTTTCGGGAGGACCATTATGCATTTTAACGTAGGCTGGCACAGGAGCAGAACGATGCCCCACCTACCTGCTAGTTGGATAGCTTTCTTAGTTACTTTCTATATTCTCTAGCTTTATCAACTTAAACTTTAAATTTTAGCTTGAGATAGATCTTATTTTGATTTAATTTATTTACTAGGTTATTGACAAGACCAAAAGTATCACAGAAATACCAGAGTGGTTTAATGGCTCCAGACTGAATTTTGCAGAGAACTTACTGAAGTATGATGATGATAGAGTAGCAATTTACTCAACAGGTATCAGCATTTTGTAAAATTACTGTATTACCTCAAGTAAGGACATCAAATTAACAGCATTGAGAGTGATAAAAAAAGCCATTTCATAATTTCTTGTACACAATAGCAAAGTATGCTTAGTTTTCATTGACTTTGAACATATCACACAAAAGGCTATGTGGACTTAAAATAGATTCATTATTTTAAATGTAGTAAATGTTCACAGTCTTATTCAATACATCGGAAATTAATATGGTCAGTTAAGGCAGAAAATTTATATGACTGTTTTTCTGTTAATTTGAGCATTCATGTATTCCTGTGTATAGGTGAAGGTAGGGAGACAATAGAGAAGATCACCTTCAAGGAATTGAGGCAGAAAGTAGCTGTCTACGCCTCAGCAATGAGGAGACTTGGTGTTCAGATTGGAGACAGGGTTGTTGGTAAGTCGGTGTTCATAATCTTTGTTTGTGTGGGACATTGTGTGATCTATTACATCTCATCGTGGACACATGTTTTTTTTTTTATTCTTTGGCATGTTTTTGTATTACATGATCATTGGTTCAGTATGTTTGTCTTAATATTAAAAAGATTTTGTTTAATTTTGCTATTGTAAATATGTAAGTTACGATTGTTACCTATTGAAATGATGTGAATTTATTTATAGGGTATATACCAAACTGTCCTGAGGCAGTGATAGCTATGTTAGCTGCAGCTAGTATTGGTGCAATATGGAGCTCTACATCTCCTGATTTTGGTGTTGTGGTAAATAATTCATACCTTAATTTATTCGTGATAATTATATAAAACAGAGTCTTTATTTTTGCAATTTAAAGGTAAACTTTCAAAGAGACAGGCTGCCACTGCCATTTTCTTAGCACAGGGGTTTAGTTACTAAGTGATCCACACTATATGTGACTCATAATGAAAATCACACAGAGTCCATTTAACAATGTAAGCTGTTTATTTATTCTTGGTGCCATTTTGACAGGTATATTTTTAGATTGTAAAGAATTTGATAATGTTACAAAATTGAAAAGCATGGTCAAATTGAGACCATCAAGAAGAAATGTCTTGACCTATCTGTGATCTCTAAAAGTTATTGCATCAAGGAACACTAAAGTTGTTTAGCATGTGCCCATTCAAACTTTTAGGGTCAATGAATCTCCTTCTTTCTGCACATTAATAGTTTCATTTCTTATTCTACTTAAACGAAACCTTTCTCAGGACTTTAAACTTGATATTTTTTAGGGCGTGCTAGACAGATTTTCCCAGATTCAGCCAAAAATGATATTTAGTGTTAATGCAGTACATTACAATGGAAAAGTGCACGACCATCTTGAAAAGTTAGAAAATGTTGTTAATGGTAAAACAGAGTTTTCATTTAATAAGTTGGCATAAATCTTTAATTTTATCAAATAGATTTATTTATTATGTTTATTAATTACCAGTTCTTAATTAAAAAATTTTGAATTTTAGTACAAAAGGAAAAGATGATGGGATATTCAGCCATAAAGATATACATGTATTTGATTGAGACACAGTGGTGAACATATATTATCATTTTAATACTTCTATAAGCACTGGATGAATGTTAAAGTACACATGTGTAAAGAACATTTAGAATGTATATATGTATATTTTAGGGTTACCAGATTTGGAGAAAGTTGTTGTGATCCCCTTCGTTCCATCAGCTTCATGTAATATTTCAAACATCAAAAACAGGTATGATTACATATAGTCCAGACATTATTGTTATAGATTTGATATCGAGTGAGATTGGAGATAAGAGCACCTCGCTAAATATTGCTTGAATGATTAAATGTTTAATTTCCCCTTTTCACTCACTGAAATGCACTTTAAGACGTCTTATTCCTATCTTCACACCGACTTATATACCATCATGAATGAAAAATGAAAGAATCTGCGAAAAAAGTGATAATTTTTCTGCTTTGTGCTCATGATTTTTTGGAAGCATCTAGAGGTACTGCTCCAAACCTGTAGTAAGTTAAATTCTTTAATTTCACCGACAAACTTCATCCTATTTTTCATTGATTCCTAATTGTAAATTTTTTTAAATACCTCTTCCATTTTGCAATATTAAGGGATTTGTTCATTTTTTTCAGTACCATGTTGGAAGATTTTTACCAATCAGGATTGGTAGATGGAAAATGTCCGCCCCTGTCATTTGAACAAGTCCCGTTTAATCATCCCATGTATATTATGTATTCGTCTGGTACGACGGGGGCGCCAAAATGTATGGTACATTCTGCAGGGGTAAGTTCACTGACCATTCTGTTTTCTTACTTGAACTAAAATTTTAAAGACTTTTTGTTATTATTTATATAGTTTACACTCTAGACTAATTGTTGCTGATGTCATAAAATTCTACATAAATTGCCGCATGGGTGCAATCCTCGTCGGGGGCCGGCAAACCGTTGTTTCCGTATGAAAGAAACTACAGTCATTGCTTGATACTGGTTGGTTCCAGGAATAGATTTGGGAGTGTTTATAGCTTCCAACACAATGGAACTTAAACAAATTTGTATAAACTAAACTAAAATTTAATATGATCACGATCCGAGTAAAGTTTGAACTATAACTCGTGCAAGAGACAGACACCTCAACAAGGAAACTACAGACCCAATGACTTTTTTTAGCTTACTTTCTTGAAAAAATTTCTTAAAACCAAACAGTTAGTTGACATTAAAGGGCCCAACATGGAAATGTCATGTATTGGCTATGCTTTATTTTCAGGGCACATTAATGAAACATCTAGAGGAACATTTGATACAGAGTGATATGACCAGAGATGATATAATGTTATATTATACAACAGTAGGTATAGTAGTATCTTATAAAGGTCAATGATAACATACAAATTATTATCACATGTAGATATGTTGATAAACATCTTTAATAGGTGTTGCCATTATGTAGTTTTATACCTCATGTGACTTGGTTTCTTTGCCATATATAAATTTTAATAGGAGTGTATGTGGCTGAGTGGTTAAGATCTAAGGGTGTGGATCGTCGAATAAGTGACGATCCGATCCGAACCACGATTCAGCACTTACGATTCACAAATCGAACCACAGATCTTTTGTTATCAAGACAGCCATAAAAACATGTACATTAGTTATAAAAACATGTTTATTTAAAACAAACAACAATACTAAACATTAAACATATAAAATATAAACTATGTTTATGTTTTTATTCTTTGGATGAGTATTTTGGTTTTGTTGTTTTGAAACCAATTACTTCCTAGCTCAGCATCATGGTACATGGTCTTTAACCTGCAAATTGCATTAAGGTAAACTTCATATAGTTTATACTCAAATCGTATTTTTCTCGATTTTAAGAGTTTTAGAAACAGTGAATGTATATAAAAAAAAGTTAGAACGCGATCCACGATCTCTGGGATTACAAATATTCAAAATCGATTTTTTTTACTTTGATTCGCGATTATCCGAGTACTCGGATACTTGCCCCAGCCCTATTAAGATCATTGAAGTCAACCACTTGACCCTCACTTTTCTTGGTTCGAATCTTGCTAGGGACTTTGGATTCTTTCATTTGAGGAAGCTATCCAGCTAGGTTACAGAACATTGGTGGGTCTACTCAGGTGCCCATTTTATCTGAAATAATGCACAGAGGTGTCCAAAGTCTTCCTCCATCAGAAAGGCTGGACATGACCTCTACTTAACCCAACCTCAAAAAAGTGAAAAATTTTAAAAATCAATATCGTCTAGTTATGAAATATTACTATCCATAAGTTTTTGGGGTATTTTACCATAAACAATCAATGTACATAATACTTTGTAATTGTTGCGTCATTAAACAGCATTTTGATATCAAAATAATTACTTTATTATAAATGTTTAGGACTATACGAAATTTTTAAATTGGGATATAAACAATTTTGTATACATAGATTAATTTCTTTAGGTTGGTTGGATGATGTGGAACTGGCTGGTTTCAGTCCTGGCTGTTGGTGCAGGTATAGTGTTATATGATGGTTCCCCACTCATTCCACATGCTAACATTCTTTGGGATATCATTGAGAAATTAGGGTAAGACATCAATTTGATAAAAGTTTAAAATGTGTATGTGTACATGTAATAATTTAAGCTCAATTGTGATGAAAATTTAGAGTTTCTGTAAAAACAACTCAAATATGCACCTGGCACTTGATTGGGGGATTGAGCCTGTGAGTTGCAGGTATCTTTACTGTAACCACCTTCTCACATGGCAATTGCTGAATTGATAAAGGATTTGCATCTCCTCACACCATTTTCTGTACAGTTTTGTTTTATTGGAGCTATCACCTTAGAAATGTTTTGCTCTGTTGAATTTGATGGCCACCGTAGCTAAAACTAGAGGTCTGCTTTAAAGAATTTAAGTGTTAAAATTGGAAAAGGATAATGATGCTAAATAGGAATGATAATTTGGTCTTGTACAAAATATGGCAGAAAGTGGTAATGCATTTTAGAACAAGATTGTCACTAGAGATAAGAATAGAAAAAATGTGTTAACTGCCTATGTGTGTTTACAGATTTTTATTTAACTCAATAGAAGTGAACCTTTGTGGTCCTTTACAAAAAATTGGTCTGCTGAGGATGATATGAGGGCTGTCAAACATGAAACTAGAAATTTACTTTAAACAATGTTATCTTCACAACCCTTGGGCTATCTAAGGATTGCTGACAGCGTGGGTTCAAACCCTGTCAGCGGCAAGCTGTTGTTTCTTTGAACAAGAAACTTTATAGTCATTGCTACATGTAAGTACTGGTTAGTTCCAGGAACAGATTCAAGAGTGTCTCAGTAAGCATATAGCTCCCAACAGACTAAAATAATTTCATATAAATTAATCCTTGGGAAAATTTTGGTAAAACTCGATGTGATTTGTCAAATAATTTTATTTCTTTTTTGTTTAAACAAGGAATAGGTTTTAAGAAATTATTTATTCAATATATTTCTAGTGTAACAGTATTGGGGACAAGTGCAAAATGGATTGCTGTGATGGAAAACAAGGGATTAAAACCAGGTAAAGTGTGTAAATATCTTTCCTAATACTTATTTTTTTTTACCAGTCTGCGTCCTTATTAGTGATACATAAATTTGTATTATTAAGATAACTTTTCCTCCTAGCCTTAGAGCATTTATCTGATAAGGGGACATAACCCAAAATTGAGTACTTAAATTTTCTCAAAATATTTAGGTTGTGAATAATGTTCTAGTTATTCATAATGATTAATTTCTGTATATCAATATGTTTTAATGAAATTGATTATTGTATTATATCCAGGTACAACTCATAATTTGGAGTCACTAAAGATGATATTATCTACTGGTTCCCCTCTCATGCCACAGAGCTATGATTATGTGTACAGGGAAATTAAACAAGACCTGTTGCTGGGTTCCATCACTGGTAAGTTTTATCCTGGGAAGAATAAAGATTTGTGCATAATCTAATTGGTTATGTTAGAGAACTGGAATTGTGTGATGTCACTAAGTCTCTTACTTCTAGCCACAATAATGAAAGGCATGTTTATTTCTTCATTTGGTTTGTTTAACAGTCA
The DNA here is from genome assembly GCF_026571515.1 of Ruditapes philippinarum. NCBI lineage: Eukaryota > Metazoa > Mollusca > Bivalvia > Venerida > Veneridae > Ruditapes > Ruditapes philippinarum. Next base: position 85,414 of record NW_026859269.1, read on the forward strand.
TACCAACGTAATGAAGGTCAAATGGCTAATTTTGTGGTTTTATGGTGTAGGAAAACCTGAAATGCCTGCCAATGCATTATTTCAGACACAAGCAAGCTTCAGAGTAGAACCACTGACCTTCCTTAAGCTAGCTGGATAGTTTTCTCACATGAATGAATTCCTAGTCCCAGTTCGAAATTTTAGGCGTATGCTCAGGGATTGAAAAGCCACTCGTCCGCTTGTATTTACAAGTAGACTTCAATGCAGGACGAGTACAACATTGTTGTATGCTTCTCCAGCGGGACGAGCAATAATCTGCCAATGTAATAGAAAGCAAGAATTTTCAAAATCAGTTTGTTTACATTTAACGATGGAAAACTGGAAACAAAGCTTGTGTGTTTAGGTTATGTATAATTTGTGCACTTTATAAAGCTCTAAAAGCATTGTTAATTGGATACGGGTGTGACTGGAATGTGCCTGACAATGCTCTATAAAGTGTGTGATTTATACATAACCTAAAACACAAGCTTTGTTTCCGGTTTTGTTTTGTTAAATTTATGTAAACAAATTGATTATGAGAAGTTTTAGCGGTCTCTTGCATGGGCGAGGTTCTATTGCATCGGCAAAGTTTATCTTGAAAATCAAGTCAAAAATGCCAGATTAGTAGCAAAGCATGTGGGTCAAGTAGAAATTTGAAGCCAGTCGTCCTGCAGGAAGTTTGATTTTCATCACATGTCTAAAATTTCTGTAATGTATGAGCGATGCTTCTTCATTGAAATTTAAAGATTGGAAGAATGTTATACATATTCGCATATGTAAAAATGAATAAATGCTTTAGCCTGGTTTGTTTCAAAAAATTGTTTAAATGTATATAATCTCATATAAAAAATATTGTAACATTGAAAGTTCATGAGCTGTATTATTAAAATTTGCTCTTTGGTCATTATTGTATACTTCAACAACCTTGACATTCAGATTGACTCGAAGACTTTTGTTTATACAGAATTATTTGATGTTATGATATATATCATTTACATACAGGAGGGACGGATATTATTGCCTGTTTTATGGGTCAGACGTGGACAGAGCCAGTGTACAGAGGAGAGATACAGCAAATGGTTCTTGGGTGTGACATGAAAACATATGATTTGAGTGGTCAGTATTACATTATAACTCTAGTTCTTTTACAATATCTTTTGATTGCAAAACATTATTTGTAAATGGAACAATAAATATGTAGAAAAGTGGCTATGTAATCAGTTTGCTTGATTGTTTGTGGTTACCTTGGGCTATGCTTTTAAATATAGAAAAACAAAGATCATGTGATAGCTGATGTGTTTTACTGTACAGGAAAGAATTAGACCACCATATTTTACAGTTTCAACATGTCCCTCTTACAACTGTAGAGCTATCAAGAATTCAGTACTACAGGGCATGTAAGATGTGGATTTTGTCAGCCAATTAATTTCTTTTTAGGTGCAAAGAAATGCCTTTTCTTATTGAAGTTAAGTTATTGAATCATTAAAATCACAATCTGAGTGAGGTTTTCTTCCTTTCTTTCTATGTGGTGAATCTGATAAAAAATTATTTCATCATTAACTAGACTGTATTAATGTTTCTGTAGGCAAGGAAGTGTGTGATGAGGATGGGGAGCTTGTGTGTTTAACTCCATTTCCTTCAATGCCCACAAAGTTCTGGAACGACCCACAAGGACTGAAGTACAAGAAAGCATATTTTAATGTTTATAAAGGTGAGTTTCTGTTTTTGTCCTGATTTAACCAATAACTTGCGGAATTTATTTGCCCTGCTTTGTATTTTGAAAAGTCCATTCAGATTTAAGTTATTTCAATAATAAAATACACATACAATAATTGAGCTACCTACCAACAGTGTAAAGCAGGATCAGGCTATGTAGGCTGGCCTTGTTTTATACTGGTTGCAAAGCCTAATCACTTGAGGTTCCAGCAAGTTCAAGGTTAATACAGTCTTACACTTAACCAATAATTCATGAATATACTGAATTATCATTTATAATGGTTTTATATGTACATATTTATGACTTAAATTCCACCTGAAAAAGACTAAGTATGTTTGTATAAATATTTTTTTTTCATTTCTGAACAGGCTGTTGTTGTTTTTTTGACTTTCAGCTATAACTTAGCTTATTTGTTGCTTATATTATCATCATTCCCAAACGTAAAAACATTTCAGGTTTTCAATATCTAGTGATAAATTCATTACAAGTATAATTTGTAATTTTCCAGATGTTTGGGCACATGGGGACTTCTGTAGGTTCAACAGCCAAACAGGAGGCATTGTTATGCTTGGTCGCAGGTGAGAATGTATTCTAGGTCTTTATCAAAAATATACCCTTGAGATTAAAGTTTATTATTGTCCAATACTTCATTGCCTGCTGGTATATAAATGTGTTACTGACTCAATAAGTAAATAAACAGATATTATTATTTTCATGTTACCAGGAATTTTATACACACATGAAAGTAGTATATTGAAACAGAATTTAATAAGAGAACAATTACAATGACTGTAATAATTAAAGCTGAAAGTAATAAACCTGTATATTTTCAGTGATGGTACGTTGAATCCAAATGGTGTAAGGTTTGGAAGTTCAGAGATCTATCATATAGGTAAACATGGATTTATAATCTAGGTGTCTTGTTGAAGGTCGGTAATACTACTCTCTGACATGCCTGAAATAATGCACAGTGGGGCATATGATAATTTATCTTTCCTCTGCAAGAATTGGATGTAAAGTTATGAACAGGAAACTTGGAATACTTGCTTTATCATTACAAGATGCAGTTGAGAGACAGGGGGATAATTCTGAAAGCAATATTTTTAGAGTGATCCCCCATTTAAACTTAGAATTTTTAACAGACAAGTGTTAACATTGCATGTGTTGCTGCTGTTATATATCACACAGGCTGTGTAATTCAGTAAACTGGTCATGAACCGTACATATATTTAAAACTACTTTTTAACCATTGATTTAATTTCATATTTTGTATGTGACTAGTGTACAAACATTTAATTTTTGATATAGGTCTAAATCTAATGTATCCATTAAAAAGAAGTCCTCTATATAGTATACTAATGTACTAATATTTTCAGTGGAGTCATTCAAGGAGATACAGGACAGTATTTGTGTGGCACAGCGGAAACAAGACGTGTCAGAGGAGCGTGTGATTTTGTTCCTCAAGATGGCGCAGGGTACGGAGTTCACGCAGGAACTTGTGTCCAATGTGAAAACGTGCATCAGAAAGTATCTGACAGCGAGACATGTGCCAGCTTTTATTCTTCCATGCAGTGATATACCAGTATGTAATTACTGCTATATGGCTTAACGTTCGTCTAATTTTAAAGTAACTAGATTGCAGATCAGACTGTGAATATATTTCCCCTGGAAATAAAGAAAATATATAAGGACAGCAATTGTTACACACATTCATAATCACTTTAGAATGTATTATTGTATGATTTTACAGCTGGTATAATGTATTTGAATAGATGAAACTTAATTTCAGTATGCTGTCCCTCTATAATGTATTTTTGTATGCAAACTCTCTATAATGTATTTCAGTATACAATCAGTGGGAAAAAGGTTGAAGTGGCTGTCAGGAATATGATTATGGGACAAGAAGTTGTACAGAAAGGGGCGCTGGCGAATCCTGACTGTCTTCTACAATACGGAAACATTCCAGAGTTACAGGGATACTAAACATACTTTATGTGGATTACATCCGGGATGTAACCTCTTGTGAACAAAAATTGGGGCTTCATTTTAAATATATATATTTTACCATTACTAATCTGTTTTCAGACATTTAAAATACAGACATTATTGAACAGAATGTTAATGATAGAAATGTTGAAATGAAATGTTAAGAAATACTCTTTTAAAAAACTTTTTAGTTTAGTTTTAACTTTGTTACTGATTTGGTTGTGTTTTTGTTTATTTATTTCTGCTAATATCAAAATATACATATCTAAGTGTATATCTATACGCTGTCAGGTTTCTTAGTGTATATCTACACACTTTCATGTTTCTAAGTGTATCTACACACATCCAGGTTTCTAAGTGTATATCTACACACCTCAAGGTTTCTTAGTGTATATCTACACACCTTCAGGTTTCTAAGTGTATATCTACACACATCCAGGTTTCTAAGTGTATATCTACACACCTCCATGTTTCTAAGTGTATCTTCACACCTTCAGGTTTTTAAGTGTATATCTACACACATCCAGGTTTCTAAGTGTATATCTACACACCTCCATGTTTCTAAGTGTATCTTCACACCTCCAGGTTTCTAAGTGTATATCTACACACCTTCAGGTTGCTAAGTGTAAATCTACACACATCCAGGTTTCTAAGTGTATATCTACACACCTCCAGGTTTCTAAGTGTATATCTATACACATCCAGGTTTCTAAGTGTATATCTACACACCCCAGGTTTCTAAGTGCATATCTACACACACATCCAGGTTTCTAATTGTATATGTACACACACATCGAGGTCTCTAAGTGTATATCTACACACCTCCAGGTTTCTTTGTGTATATCTACACACATCCAGGTTTCTAAGTGTACAGTAAAGACTGTCTTAGCGACCCCCTGCATACAGCGACGTTCTGTCTTTAGTGACCATATTTGGGTGCGCCGAACAGTATTTACTATATAAATGGTCTGTATGTAGCGACTCCCTGTCTAGTCCGTACAACGACCATAATTTAGTCACCCGTTACGGTATTTGAGCCGTGAACAGCGACTTTTGCAAGGGGGGCGAGGCTTGAACTAGGTGACGACTTTGGCGAAGAAGTCGCCTTCGGATCAGCGACTTTGCCTTAAACAAACTTCAGCCCGATTTTTATAATTTTCCGTCATACTTATTTACGCCGCTAGGTCTGTTAATAATTTGTTTACCTCTCAATTACAACCAATTACCGTTAATCTGCTAATTAAGAATGCGTGTCAACATCAACAAAGTTCAATTAACGCCGCAAGGCAAGAATTCACTATGTTTATCTTTCTCATTACGTATTCATTCGATTGACGAATCAGAACGCGCATGGTATCTACGGCACTTTGCATTGACCAATTGGTGACACGCTAATACACTGTGGCTGTTTGTTGACAATTACACAAAATGGCGACAGATTCAATCAATTTTCGCCGATAGAATGATTGAAGACACCTGCATATACATAATTGCTGCGGTGTTTTGGCGAGTAAAGATAAACAATGCCAAACGTCTTAAAGGTGTGGTTATATTTGAAACCTCGATTGTTAATTTTTTCGGAGCACTTATCAGTAGAAATTATGTGAAGATTTGTATCTAATGTTTTATTAATACATTGAACTCCGTAAAGTAAACAGGCTGATTATACAAAATCAAATGTCTCTACAGTAACATCTCATTAGTAAAATTGAAATTAAACATTTTTTTACAAACAGATTTATCAATATATAAAATTATATACATTATAATGAATATGTAACTTTTAAATACTAATGTTATAGTGTAGTTTATAATCTTAACCAATTATACATGCAATTTTAATACTCTCTTGTTTTTTATAAAAGATATTTGATATGTTTAATATCAATAAAAATAATTAAACCCTTAGTATGGTACTATCCTGCTTTTCAACAAAATATTGGTATGATATGTTCATATATCCGAATTATGTAGAGACTGTCCACAGTGACTCCCTGTCTATAGTGACCTTTTTTCTTTTCTCCCATCGAAGGTCACTGTAAACAGTCTTTACTGTATATGTACACACACATCAAAGTCTCTAAGTGTATATCTACACACCTTCAGGTTTCTTTGTGTATATCTACACACCTCCAGGTTTCTAAGTGTATATCTACACACCTCCAGGTTTCTATGTGTATATCTACACACATCCAGGTTTCTAAGTGTATATCTACATGCATCCAGGTTTCTAAGTGTATTATGTACACACACATCCGGGTTTCTAGGTTTCTAAGTGTATTTCTTCACACCTTCAGGTTTCTAAGTGTATATCTACACCCCCCCAGGTTTCTAAGACTTTGTGTACATATCTTTATACTTCAAGGTTTCTTAGTGTTTCCAGGTTTCTAAGTGATGATATTCTACCTTTTGATTGACAAAATGGCAAAACTGGTTGGAGAGATTTTGATGGCTCTTATGTGTCTTATTTACAATTAGTTTTAATATTTTCATTTTTTGTTAATATAATTGTGTAACATTGCTTTTGCATAATTCTCAACACCAGGGTATTATTGTATTTATTGCCCTGTCAATACTCACAATATTGAAATTTTTTACAATACAAACATTTCAATGTATAATGACCTTTTTGAATCTGAACAATTTTAAGCTCACTTATTTGAAAAATATAGAAGATTACTCATCCCAGCGCCATTGTCCGCATAGCTGGTGCCGTCACACTTTGGTTTTGGTTGTTTTTGCATGCAAATTGGCATCTCAAAATTTATCAAAAGATATAGGTTTGAACTTCACACACTTGTTCTCTGTGATTATCTTACATATTAGGTACAGGTCCCATTACCGGATTTACCTTTTACAGAGTTATGCCCCCATTTCTTACTGTCAAGCAGGGAGAATAGTCGAGCGCCTTTGTCTTTACTGACAGCTCTTGTTATTATACCCCCAAAAACGAAGTTTGGGGGGGTATATAGGAGTCACCCGGTGGTCGGTTGGTCGGTCGGGCGGGCGGTCGGTCGGTCGGTCGGTCCATACGTCCGTTGCATTTTCCTTGTCCGGACCATAACTTGAAGACTAATGGTTGGAATTCAATATAACTACATACAATGGTCAAGCACATTGAGAGGAAGTGCAGTGCACAAGAACCATAACTCTATCTTGACTAATTACAGAGTTATTGCCCTTTGTTACTTTTCCTTGTCCGGGGCATAACTTGAACACTACTGGTTGGAATTCAAAACAACTTCATACAATTGTCAAACACAATAAGGGGAAGTGCAGTGCACAAGAACCATAACTCTATCTAAAGTAATTACAGAGTTATTGCCCTTTGTTACTTTTCCATTGCTTTCTTTTGTTCGGACCATAACTTGAAGACTAATGGTTGGAATTCAATATAACTACATACAATGGTCAAGCACATTGAGAGGAAGTGCAGTGCACAAGAACCATAACTCTATCTTGACTAATTACAGAGTTATTGCCCTTTGTTACTTTTCCTTGTCCTGTGGCATAACTTGAACACTACTGGTTGGAATTCAAAACAACTTCATACAATTGTCAAACACAATAAGGGGAAGTGCAGTGCACAAGAACCATAACTCTATCTAAAGTAATTACAGAGTTATTGCCCTTTGTTACTTTTCCATTGCTTTCTTTTGTCCGGACCATAACTTGAAGACTAATGGTTGGAATTCAATATAACTACATACAATGGTCAAGCACATTGAGAGGAAGTGCAGTGCACAAGAACCATAACTCTGTCTTGACTAATTACAGAGTTATTGCCCTTTGTTACTTTTCCTTGTCCGGGGCATAACTTGAAAATTACTGGTTGGAATTCAAAACAACTTCATACAATTGTCAAACACAGTAAGGGGAAGTGCAGTGCATAAGAACCATAACTCTATCTAAAGTAATTACAGAGTTATTGCCCTTTGTTACTTTTTTCCATTGCTTTCTTTTGTCTGGAGTATAACTTGAAGACTAATTGTTGGAATTCATTATAACTTCATACAATGGTCAAGCACATTGAGAGGAAGTGCAGTGCACAAGAACCATAACTCTATCTAAAGTAATTACAGAGTTATTGCCCTTTGTTACTTTTCCATTGCTTTCTTTTGTTCGGACCATAACTTGAAGACTAATGGTTGGAATTCAATATAACTACATACAATGGTCAAGCACATTGAGAGGAAGTGCAGTGCACAAGAACCATAACTCTATCTTGACTAATTACAGAGTTATTGCCCTTTGTTACTTTTCCTTGTCCGTGGCATAACTTGAACACTACTGGTTGGAATTCAAAACAACTTCATACAATTGTCAAACACAATAAGGGGAAGTGCAGTGCACAAGAACCATAACTATATCTAAAGTAATTACAGAGTTATTGCCCTTTGTTACTTTTCCATTGCTTTCTTTTGTCCGGACCATAACTTGAAAGACTAATGGTTGGAATTCAATATAACTACATACAATGGTCAAGCACATTGAGAGGAAGTGGAGTGCACAAGAACCATAACTCTGTCTTGACTAATTACAGAGTTATTGCCCTTTGTTACTTTTCCTTGTCCGGGGCATAACTTGAAAATTACTGGTTGGAATTCAAAACAACTTCATACAATTGTCAAACACAATAAGGGGAAGTGCAGTGCATAAGAACCATAACTCTATCTAAAGTAATTACAGAGTTATTGCCCTTTGTTACTTTTCCATTGCTTTCTTTTGTCCGGAGTATAACTTGAAGACTAATTGTTGGAATTCATTATAACTACATACAATGGTCAAGCACATTGAGAGGAAGTGCAGTGCACAAGAACCATAACTCTATCTAAAGTAATTACAGAGTTATTGCCCTTTGTTACTTTTCCATTGCTTTTTTTTTGTCCGGAGCATAACTTGAAGACTAATGGTTGGAATTCAATATAACTTCATACAATGGTCAAGCACATTGAGAGGAAGTGCAGTGCGCAAGAACCATAACTCCATCTTGACAAATTACAGAGTTATTGCCCTTTGTTACTTTTCCTTGTCCAGAGCATAACTTGAAAACTACTGTTTGGAATTCAATACAACTTCATACAGTTGTCAAGGACATTAAAAGGAAGTGCAGTGCATAAGAGCCATAACTCCATTTTGACAAAATACAGAGTTACTGCCCTTTGATACTTTTCCTTGTCTGGAGCATAACTTAAAACATACTGGTTGAAATTCAAAACAACTTCATACAATGGTCAAGCACAAAAGAGGGAGGAAGTGCAGTGCACAAGAACTATAACTCCATCTTAAGTATTTATAGAGTTATTGCCCTTTGTTCCTTTTCTTTGTATTTCTGGACTTATTACAGAGTAATTCAATAAAACTTCTTCAATGGTCAACCACATTGAAAGGAAATGCAATATACAAGAACCACAACTATCTTTATTTGCCCACAACCATAACTCTATATTTCAATTCTTTTACAAGGTATTCTGTTACTAGTAACATCCTCATTTCCGAAGCAGTCTTGTGGGGGTATTAATCACTTTTAGTGATAGTTCTAGTTTTAAATGTTTTGTTATTGAGAAACTTTAGATGCATTTACATTTCATTAAATCATGATCTCACAATGGGAAGCATTTGGTAATAAAGTAGTTAAAAATAGCTGTCTTCTTGTCATTGTTGAGTAAACATTTAAAATGACACATAGCCAGAGTGATATAATGATGTGCATACGAAGAACAGTGATTTTACCAAGCGTTTAAATCACCGATTTGGATATATAATTTTGATTCTAACAGGACATCAACAAATAAATGGTGCCATACCTGATATTAACCTAAACTGCGCCTGATTTGTTTCCGTACATATTTTCAGTGCATCACATTTGTAGTGGTTGTGTCAAATGCATAATGATTACGTCATTTGTCTAAATATAGAACGTCAACAGTGATTTTATTGCATAATAACATAAATAAATGTTCAATAGGGAAAAATGGGAATTATATTAGAATATACTATTGAAGCTTTAGCTTAGATATTTGGTATGAAACATTGTCTTGTTGAACTCAACAAAAATTGTTCAAATAATAGCCCTCAGTTAAAAATTGCACCGCCCCGGATGAACATAATTTACTATTTAACTATGTATATAGTATAAATTAAAAAAAAATATTCCCTAAATCTACAAGAGCTTAAGCTTAGTTTCCATAGCAACCAGTGACTTCATAGTAGCCAATGACTTTTCATAGCAGACTGTTAATTTCATAGCAACCAGCAAACATTAACATTCCATAGCAACAAGTGAATCTACCGTTCATTTTGTATAGCAAACTGACATCTTATGGAACTGTTGTTTTCCCTTAGCAAAAGCAACCAGTAAAGTATTTCAGATCCAAATATGAACTTTGTGATATCATATGTAACACTTAGGCCGAACAATTTAGGGGGGATCACTGCGTAAATATGGTCACATGACAGGCACATTAATTTTCAAGCAAAATAATTCCCGAATAGTCGAAGATTTCTAATATTGTTTTATTCTTTATAGATATACATGCTTGTAGTAAGCGCCATGGTAATTTACACAAGTGTTAAACAACAGTTAGCGTCGTTACAAACCCTAACTAGAATAATATGGTTTTCTTCAGGCCGTTAACATATAAATTCACCGTGGCTGAGGGGTATGCGCGCTCGCTTAGGAAGCGAGAGGTCTGGAGTTCAATCCCAGTTAAGGCAACTAATTTTTTTTTCAAATTGTTTAAATCAAATAAACATTGGATGGTATATCAGTGTTGCAATTAGTCTTATAGCCAGTCTACTACAATTAAAACGCTGGAAAGCATTGGATCTGGCACTATACAAAAACAAATTGTTTTATAATCTCACAACCTTCACCTTTCTAACATTCTGAGACCCAAACAAATTCAGCGCTTTCTGTGCTTTGATTATATCTGCTTTCATTTATCGTTTTCAACATTACTTGTTCCTTGTCATGGAGGATATTCATAGTCAGGTGAGCGATATAAGGGCCATTATGGCACTCTTGTTTAATTGTTACTCTCTGTGTTGTACCCACAATGCCATGTTGCAATTCTTCACCAGAAGACTTCACAATCATTGACTGAAAATAATACACCAGTCAACAGAAGGTGCTCAACTGGTTGTCTTGAAGTCCCATCTTCGGTCACAATCTCCACATATCTAATGGTTGATAAATCTTAATAAACTTCCTATTTTGGTTGAATTTCCTTTCCAGAAATAACTAAGTTAAAACTATCATTTGTTTTTCAGAGACAAAAAAAATCTCAAAAACAATCAAAGATGGTAATTTTGTATAAGTTTCATTAATTTTGTTCACTAACAAAAATTTATGGAATCAAATTTATAATCATTCAAATGGATAGGCAACATTATTGATCCAATGTTCTTGCTCATATTTTCTATCTCTATACATAACAAAAATAAAAGATCAGCACAATTTGAAATAAATTTAAAGAGAGCTGATCCAATTTTTCAACTTAAAGAAAGCTGATCCATTTTTTCTCGACTATTATATTTATATAACAGTCGTTCTATCCTGACTTACCAAAGAATTGGCGTCACACTTTTGTTTAAATTGTTCATACTACCCCACTTATTTCCTATACCCTGGGGTATAATCATTTGCTCTGCAACTTTTAACCTTACAAGACCATCATCCCCACTTCCAGACAAGAGGACATAATCTGTCATGAATTTTCAAATTATTTTTGATAATTATGCCCTTTTCACTTTTCTAATTACTAGTAGTTTTATACTGTTGATTTTTTCTACCTCAAATAGAGTTGATCCAATTTTTCTACTTTAAATACTACTAATCCATTTTTCTACATCAAATATGCTGATCTTTTTTTTCTACTACTTATATTGCTGATTCTTTTCTGTCTACATGTACTTCAAATACTGCTGATCCATTTTTTTTTCTACCTGAAATACTGCTCATCCATTTTTTCTACTTCAAATATGATGATCCATTTTTTTTCCACCTCAAATACTGCTGATCCATTTTTTTACTTCAAATATGATGATCAATTTCTTAGTCTTCAAATACTGCTGATCCATTTTTTTCCAGTTCTAATATTGCTGATTTATTTTTTCTACTTCAAATATGCTGATCTCTTTTTCTCTACATCAAATACTGCTGATTCATTTTTTTTCTACTTCATAAAGCTGATCTCTTTTTTTCTACATCAAACATGCTGATCTCTTTTTTCTTCTTAAAATACTGCTAATTTTCTTATTTACTTCAAATATGCTGATCTCTTTTTCTCTACATCAAATACTGCTGATCCATTTTTCTTCTTCAAATTCTGCTGATCCATTTTTTTTACTTCAATTACTGCTGATCAATTTTTTCTACTTCAAATATGCTGATCCTTTTTTCTACTTAAAATTCTGCTGATCCATTTTTTTCTACTTCTAAAACTGATGATCCATTTTATTTCTTTTTCAATATGCTGATCCATTTTTCTGAATCAAAAATTCTACTTCAAGTATGCTGATCTCTTTTTCTACTTCAAGTACTGCAGACCCATTTTTTCTACTTCAATATGCTGATCCATTTTTCTACATCAAATACTGCTGATCCATTTTCTCTACTTCAATATGCTGATCCATTTTTCTACATCAAATACTGCTGATCCATTTTTTCTACTTCAATATGCTGATCCATTTTTCTACATCAAATACTGCTGATCCATTTTTCTACTTCATATAAGCAGATCCATTTTTCTACACCAAATACTGCTTTTTCTGCTTTGAATACTGCTGATCTCTTTTTTTCTTCTTCAAATACTGTAGATTGTAGATCCATTTTTTCTTCTTCAAATACTGTTGATCCATTTTTCTACTTCAAATATGTCGATTGGTTTTTCCACATCAAATACAGATGATCAATTTTTTCTCCTTCAAATACTGCTGATCTTTTTTTTTCTACTTCAATATTGCTGATCCATTTTTTCTTACTTCAAGTATAATTGCTGGTCCTTTTTTATGCTCTATAAAGTCGCCGCTTTTCCATCTGTCTGCATTTTCTTGTCCGAGACATAAGTCTGAAACTACATAAGGTATCAACAAGAAACTAAGTAGGTAGACAAGAAGTGCAGTGCACAAGAACCATAACTCTGCCTTGCCTAATTTTGGACTTATTGCCCTTTTATTTCATTTTACACTTTGAACTTTGACCGGGACTAACTCTGAAACCTAAATAGATATCAAGAAACTTTGTAGGTAGATAGATCTCATTAGTAAAAGTGAACTGCACAAGAACCTTCACTCTGCCTTGCTTAATGTTAGAGTTATTGCCCTTTATAATTTTTACACTTTGAACTTTGTCTTGTACACAACCCAGAAACCAAGAGAGGTATCAAAAAGAAACTTAGAAGATAGATAGATCTCATCGAGTAGAAGAGCAGTGCACAAGAACCGTAACTGTGCACATTATAACTTTTGAGTATTAACAGCCTTTGTCTTTTTCATACTTAATTTTTGTCCACAATGTAACTCCAACTGTAAGAAAACTAGTTTCTACTGAAGACAGATAGATCTAATAGTGGAGAAGTGCAGTGCACAAGAACCATAACTCTGCCTCATATTTTGCAGTGTTAATACTTTCTTCCCTGCATATTAAAAACAGTTTTAACCTTTTTCAGCAACTACCTATAACATAATAATACCTTGATGCTGAACTTGGTTAACACATTATGGACAAACTACTTCTCTGTGTTCAAAACCTATTCTGGGAGAATCCCCTGGTTGAACTGGCTCTTTTTTTATTTCAATAACAAAACTGCTTATCTTTTTTCTACCTCAATAACAGCAATTCTTATATGTCTGTTTTTCATATAATATACTACTGTTTATTACATGCTTTTCAGTGGTTTATAGAAATATATCAGGGATATAAAACTGATAATTCCACTTTTTCAAAGTTAGTGAGTGAGTGAGTGAGAAAGTAAGTAACGACTTTATTTAACGAGGCTAACACATTCAGTTTCCCGATCTTCCATGCGGGCCTATAACCAACTTTCTTCTTCTAAGACTTCTGATGCAGTTCTCTATTTGAAAGACTGCTTTGATATTTCATTTTCCTGCTAGAAGTTTGCTGATCATTGTTTTTCTTACTTCAATACCACTGAAACTCTACTGACACTATCCAGCATCTCTTCTAGTCAGACTGAGACTTCTATATAGTCAAAGAATATTCTAAGAGGCCCTCTCCTACTTCTAGTATTGAGAAGCAAAGAAATATTCTGGTGGGTATTAAAAGAAAGGGGATGGGTGATAATATTATGCTCAAAAAAGGAGAAGGAATAGTGCTGCATATAAGTGATGGCTTGATTAAATGTGCAGCATTGGTTTTAAATCACTGAGATACTGCAACAGTTGGTGCCTAAAAAACAAAGTCTTAACCCATCTGAACATAATCACACATGCACTGTCCATGTCATTATTCCTTTTAAACAAAAAAGCAGAAATAAACCTATCAATGGTTTTTATCATGGAACTGAGATCTGCATTATAAGCTAGATCTGTATTATAAGCTAGATCTGTATGGATACTCCTTTGAAAGTAAAATGGCCCCAGACATCTCATAAGTTATTCATACCACTATTCACTACCAAACGGCCCCCAACCTCCCCTTACAGCCGTCCATTCCACCCTTTATCACTAACAGAATATAATAACACTATCTTAATGGTATCTGATCTCTCTACCAATTTGCTATTTTGCATCCTTCTTTAATTCCTTTAGAAATAATTATAATAACACTAACTTAAAACAAGCCTCCAAACCTCCCCTTACAAGCTTCCCCGTACCACCCTTTCCATTTAAATTAGAATATAATAACACTATCTAAATGTGTTAGTTGACCAAATCACATCATACTTAAGTACCTCTTAAATATATAACACTAACTAAAACGGCCTCCAACCTCCCCTTATAGCTGTCCGTACCACCCTTTACCATTTATAGAATATAATAACACTATCTAAATGGTTAGTGACCAATCACATCATACTTAAGTACCTCATAAATATATAACACTAACTAAAACGGCCTCCAACCTCCCCTTACAGCCGTCCGTACCACCCTTTACTACCTACAGACTATATTTACACTATGTTAACGACTTTAGACCTTCCGTTACCTACAAGGTCTCCAACTTCTCCTTACAGCCGTCCATACCACCCCTTACTTACAAGGTCTTAAACCTTTCATACCACCCTTTACTTCCCACAGACAAGTCAAAGATTAGAACTGCCTGTATCACCCTGTACTAATTAATTTACCTAAAAATTATTGTTACTTTACAACTGACCCTCGTTAATCTACCTTTAATAATATTCTACATTTTTTTTGGGCTATTTTTTAAAAATTTTTGTTTCTTTTTTTATTTTGTTTTTCAAAAATTTTAATATTTTTTTTTTTGGTAATTTTTATTTTTTTTTAAATTCTAATATTCTACCAAATGCTTGTAGCTAATATCTACTAAATTTAAAAACCAATGAAATTCAATAAACCCAAAAAATGTTTAAAAATTGAAAATTTCATATTTTAAATTAAAATTTAAAACAATGTCTTCAAAATGATGTTCAAAAACAAAAAAGGTTGATTATCAAACACACAAAAAAGCCAACCCAACTTACTTGTTGCTTATTAAACCCCCATTAAACCGTGTGCTTGAATATTTTAAAACATTTATTCATTAATTTTCAAATCTAAATTATAGAAAGGCGAAATTTAACTCTAAGAAAAAAAAGAAGAGTTAATGGCTCTTAAATCTTTACTTAAAAAAATAAGGTGCCTTAAATAATATTCTAAAAAAGTCAGTGAAAAAAGCAACAAAGAATACAGCAAAAATTTTTTTGTTTTTTGGGGGCCAAAGGAATTAAAAAGGGTGGGGAATGCCATTATTTTTTTTTTAGCATAAACAAAACGAGTGAGAGAATAATCAGAATTACATGTTCATTATAAAAAAAATGTTCCTGGTTTAAATTTCTGTTTTCTAGTAAAAAATTACATTTGAACTAATTGATAAAATCAAGTTTCAGTAAAATGATATTACCATGTATCTTCAATCAGAGGTACATGTATGTATCTTATATATTGCCAGTGCTTTAATATCAAGAATAACTGAGAATAAAATTATAAATGATGAATAGACACTGAAGATTTCTTTATAGAAAAAGTGATCAAAGTTTAAATGAGAGTGAAATTATCAACATATCCACTGCATGCTAAAATTTCTGTTTCTACTTGAAGCAGGCTGTCTACATAAAACCACTAAATTTCCCCTTACTACACTACAGTGGGTTTGAATCCTGCCAGGGGCTAAGTTTTCATTTATGTGTGGCAGCTATCCACCTGGGGTGCACCTGGGTGGGCACTGAGACATGTTTTCCTCAACATTAAAGCTTGAAAGGATCTATATGTACTTTTCAAACCAAATCAATCAATCAATGTTAAAAACAAAAATTGCCACTTAGAATGAACATAATTATATGCCTCTCAAAGTACTTATAAAACAAATCATAAGGGGGTTTGCAGAGGTTGATGTTTTCAGGTTAAATGGTTGCTACTTATATATATGATAAAAAAAATCTGATCTCAATGTTTTAAATAAAGTATTTAAGCCAAAATATAGCTGGATATATGGATAAAATTTCAGAAAACTGGTGAAATTACTAACTGAAGGGTTATTGATAACATCATTGGATAAAAACTTATTAGAAAAAAGAACAACTAACTACCCTACAGCATTACTACACTACAATAACTAACTAGTAAAAAAAATACCTCCGAAAGTTGGGATGACTTGGGTTGACGTGGATGGCGGGCCGTTTTGCAGCAGGGTACCAATCTGTATCATTGTCCCTACCACGCTTGCGGCTCACTGAAATATATAGTAACTCATATTTATTCAAAGAAATGACAGTTGAATTGTTAATACAATAGCTATTAAGTACAACAAATTAATTCACTTCAATTTGGTAAGGGCCATCATACTTTACATATGGCATGATAATTATAAATTTGTTGTTTGTCAAATTGTGGAGTTAGTACTAGCCTAATACCTGAAAACAGTTGGAAATATTTAGTAAAATATAAAAATATATGAGCCGTGTCAAAACAAAACCAACATAATGGGTTTGCGACCAGCATGGATCCAGACCAGCCTGCGCTTCCGCGCAGTCTGATCAGGATCCATGCTTTTCGCTTACCAACTTTATAATATTACAAGTAGAGAAACTGATAGCGAACAGCATGGATCCTGATCAGACTGCGTGGATGCGCAGGCTGGTCTGGATCCATGCTGGTCGCACACGCTCTATGTTGGTTTTGTCGTGACACAGCTCATATATAGAATGCATATTTTCAAATGAAAATAATATGAATCAGAAAAATAACTCTGACTTAATCTTATCTTCAGATTATTTCAAAATGTGAGAAAATATTGATAATTTATCCATCTCATCCAACACTGGTGAAGTTTTCTGAAATAAAACATAAACAGGCATGATAATATAATTGAGATGAGCACCTTTCTTACTGCTGTCCTTGCTATTTTTAGACAGCAGGAGACTGAAGTCAAAATGCTCTTCAGCCTCAAGACGCCATTCCTCCATCTGACAAATCATCTCATTTGTGAGGCTAGTAAAACAATAATAGAAATGTTTAGTGTAAATTTAAGTTTCACAATAGCAATAAAAACAGTCATGACATGAGTGTGAGAACAGGCCCTTTTCTGAAAATCTTTTTTTTGGGAAAAAAAATTGATTAAATTGATATCTAAAATACATTTTTTTCCCAACCCTGTTTTTTGTCTGCTGTAAATTAATACAGTAAAATTTTGCACTGTTTAAATAAAAAAAAAAAACTACTTTTTCATTTTTTTTTATATATATTTACATGTATATATCTTTTTGAAGATTAACATGGAAAAAAGGACCTATTGTCATAAGTAATTTCCTAATTATAATATTATTATTATTATAACAATATAATTAATACTCAAATCACTGTTACTTAAAAAAGGAGAGACTGTTAATCTGTTATTAATTAATAGAACAAAATGTTACAGTCTAAAAATACCTAGTTATGGGTACATTTTTAATTAAAGATCTTTATTCAAATTCAATGTAGAAAGTACTTACTGTGTACCGAATAGCTCAGGGAATTCTGGTTCGTTGAGCTGATCAAGTACTAGAGGCACTTCCTCTCTTGCAGGTGTTGATGTCCGGTCTATCTTGATGACCAGAGAACTAGTACCACTACTACTAGGTCTAATATCCCTAGACCGATGGGGACTGGGGGTCCTAGACCTATTGGAATGGCACTTGTCCCTGGAACATCTAGATCTAGACCTGGGACTAGGACATCTAGACCTATGGGAATGGCACTTGTCCCTGGTACATCTAGACCTGGACCTGGACCTGGGACGCCTAGACCTAGATCTAGAACGTCTTCTTTGTCTGAAAATATATTAAAATTAAAGAAATGAAATGAAAAAAAATCAAATGAAAAAAATAATGTTACAACAATGTCAAAATATCTGTCCAATATAAATGTTTATACTGGATCTACAAAGTAGAAGGTCTGATCTGTATTTGAACTTTACTAGTCCTAATTTCAAATTAAGAAAAATTTATGTAACTCAAATACCTTAATAGAGCAATTTTCTTGAGCATACAAACCATCATGTGTCAATTTTAGGTACTGAAAAAACAGTATTTAGCTAAATATAAAGAATTCTAAATTTATTTTTCACTACTGGCTGCAGTAAAATCTTATGTGATAGAATCTAGTTTAGTGGACCACAGAACTAAATGAGTGTTGGTGCATTTTAATTACTATGCTTTCCATTCTTAGTGTTATTCTGAATTTAGTTCAAATTTGTTGAAGTTTTGAATATAATAAACATGTAAAAAAGTGGGGGTGAGAGAGAAGCAAGTGTGTTAATATTGTAATTTGTTTAACTTTACCCACTAAACTAGATAAAGAGTATTCCTTTTTTATGACCACATTATTTCTTTCAAGGTCTTAAAGCTACATGCCTGACAGATGAGCCAAAACATTTCAAGAAAATTGATCTTGAGAACAATGAACTAAGATTTTAAGAAAAGTAAAAAGATAATGTAATAAATTAAATGCTATTTGCGATTAAGGACTGATTTTTTAGAATTAATCAGCATATTTCTACTGTGCATTACTTTTTTTGTTTACTTCACAATATTTTACTTTAGAAAATAAAAACATTTTTGTCTTTTATAATATGAAAATTTGCATTAATCTGAGGGCATGCTGCTTTAACCGTCTAAAGATTTATGCCCAAAAGTGTCAAGAATTAGATCTAGATCTACTGTACAGTAGACTCTACTCACAAAAATAAAAAAAAGTCAAAGGAAATTTACAACTTTTCAATAAAGCACTCTACTGTATAAGTATCTGATACTTGTAATAATAACTCGAATTTTGTATATATATATATATAAAAAAATGTAAAAGACTAAAACGAAGCTATCTTCATAGTAAAATAGAACCTACATTTGTACATGCAAAAATCAAATATTTGTGCGGCCATTACTGTATCTAAGGAGCGGAGTCTGCGCATGAAGTCTAACCAATCAAAACATACAAATAGCAGTAGCTTTCAAATACAATGGCGGACTTAATGAAAATAGTTCCCCCGCAAATGAATTAATATATCGGTAAACATGCAAGAAAATCGTCTATTCCTTATATTTTGATCATTCAAAATCTAAATAAAAATATATTTGTTTGATTTAAAGATGTTTCATCATTATCTGATCGATATGTCTAACCATCAACGGAAAAACCACAATCTATAAATAGAACAATTAAGTCGTGCCAAGAGTAAGAAATTTTTTTTTTTGACAATTTTGCGACAGAATCAAATCAAACCAAATCATTTCCAATCCGATCTAATCTTAGAAATACATATCTTTCGTTCTTTATCTGATAAAACTTATTGTGAACACTGCATTGCGGTAGGTCTAGGTCTAAGTGTAGTGTAGATTGAAGTTTCTTTGGGCGGCATTTTTTAAACTTATTATTTGTTTACGTACTGTATTGATATAAAACGGCATTAATATAATAACATAAAGGTTTTGGAAAATTTATGAAACAATGGAAATATTGCACAATATTTTTTCTGGTTCACTTTCTTGAAGTAGAATCTAAACCATACCCCGCCCACTGTAATGTAACAGCACTGTCAGCAGACTGAAATCGCGATTGAAATATTAAAAAGCATTTAAATGAAACTGAAATAACAGTAACAGCCAGGACAGCGTAGGTTGAAAATATGATATTCATACGTTAATTCAAGTGATTAAAATACTAAAACACTTACGAATAGTATGAAGATTTTCTTTCTCTGTCAGAGCGCATATGTTAGCTTTAACTGCAGATGTATGAATCTGAACGTGCCAACCTGACAACAAGGCTCTTTATATATGGTATCCAGGGGGTAGGTCGACCAATCAGTGCCGACTATCCAGTCGACCAATCAGGAACTAGCATTCAAAATTTCGCGGGCACCAAACTTGTGTTTTTTAAGTGCATTAAAAACACGATTTCTAAAATAACTACGCATCGGATTTGAGCTCTGTTTTTTTAACAATAAATAACTCTACATTTCCTCAATATTTTAAAGCATTCCTACCACGATGTTCATTGATATGTGAATTTTCTCAGTAATTTTCTGTGCATTTTCAGTCATAAATTTTGAAATTATGAATAAAGGCAGCTTATATTTTTGATAATATGCAATTGAATGCACTAATTCAGGAATAAAATGAAGTAACAGGTAGAAATTACGATGACAATCATTTAATGCACTGCAAAATCAATTTGAAATTCATATTTCAATGAAAAAAATGTCGAGTAAAAAAAACACAGCCGTAGCGTCTCATTTGTTGTGCATGATATGAATTCAGCAATGATGTTTTTTGCAATGTCTTATGTGATTTGACAGTCAAAACGCATAAACATTTCTATTTCAATTGTGCATCTTTGAATAAAATAGATTAAACACGAAACAGGGCAAAATTGAAAACGTTATTTATAGGTTTCGGTTCGATATCTATAGATCTACTAGTAGATAGAATTTAGCTAGATTGCCGAGCAGGCTTATAGGCCTATGATACGCGGGTATCATGTGACCATTTATGTGTCTAGTAGATAGAGTATTGCCGTAAAGGGAATCATCCAGTCTATAGCACTGTCTAATTTGCAAGTAAAATAAAATATAAGGTTAGATCACGGTCTACCTAGACTGGAAAATGGTGCTTTTTAGAAGAATTCGCAAAGTAAATTGTAAACGTATGTCAGGATGGGGAAAATAAATACAATTCTTATACAGTTTTCTAAGTTTATAACAAGTATTTCGGCAACAACAGTGTCTAGTGAGTTAATATTACTGGATATAAATACATACCAACTGACAAGTTTGGATAACAATGTCGTTTGTAAGATGTTTACTGTATTTGAACTTTGGCGGTTTTAAAACTTTATTTGCATTACTTGGAGGTCAAGACCGAAGTGACAACATTGGTTGGATTCCGACTTTTATAAGGTTCGATGTTTGAAATCTACCAATGAAGCAACAGAAATCCGGAAATCCTCCAATGGACAGACGGCCGGATTTCTGAATCTGAAATCTTGGATTTCAATGGCGGCCATATTGAAATCTCATATAAAATCTACATACGAAAATCATTAATATACAGAAACATGTAGTGAATACTTAAGGATTTCTGACCTTAATCAATCATAAACTTTAAATAAATTACGTTCTTGAATTGAATTTGACTGAAATTGACATTAACAATAAGAAATCTTCAATACAAAATATGAAGTGACAGATTTCAAAGATGTCTGTCATTGGACGTCTGCTACACATAAATGTAAAGAGAAAATCAGTTTTCTGCTATACATAAAAGGTAAGTTTAATATTTATATCAGCTTAAATTGCAAAGTCAATAAGTGTTAATACAGTGTTCCTTCAGATCAATCAGGTAAGTGAATCTTGTTATTGTAGAAGTCAACAAATTATGAAGCTATAGGATTTCACAATGTCACTTGGATTTCATTATAAGTTCTGTTGTAAGTACATTTCAGAATTATGCTAGAATGTCAGATCCTTACACACCCCCTCCCTAAGTCTTTAAGACTGATATTCCCTGAACTTTTTATACTGTCTGAAATAGGTACTAGACCACAAAATATTTATGATTTATTTCACAGTTACTTAAAACTTCTGCTGTTCTGTAATTATTATTACTTTATGTAATTATATTATATGAGAAGTTTATTTAATCAGATAATGTAAATGTCCTTAGTCTTATTGTAGTTTTTATGTCATGCTTAATTATTTTATTCAATTCCTAGGTGTTGGTTCTTCAGATGCGGAAATGTCAAGATTTTATTCAGATGCGAATTTTAACACCAGCAATTTGTTTCAATATATCTTCCAATTCTTTAAAGTGTGACGCTGCTTCAAGCTGATACATGTATGTGTCTTACCAAGTTTTGACTATTTCTTTAAGCTTCAAAGATGTTTCAAATAGTAACCTAGATGGATGATACTCGCGTGGTAGCGGTTTGTTTGGAAGCAATTAATATGTATATTTATAACATATAGCATACAGTCATACACAATTACTTTAGATTGAATACTACATATCTCCTAGTCCATTTTAAAGCATTGAACAAATTTCTGATAGTCTCCTTATTCTGGGTACTGTTTTTCTAACCCAATGTCTACCAGTCATTAAGTTTCCCATAGAATACAGCAGCTTCACATTATAGAATCACACACGTTAAGACCAGACTCTCATGGCCATTAACACACGTGACATCATCCTAATGAAGTCACAATTGTCATCTCATCGTAATCCTTGGGTGATCAGGCCAGTATTACCGTGTCCCGCTTTCCACTCCTCCAAAATTAATTTTATCATCCGTGAAAGGTGATGTTATCTATGGTCATTCTTAATACACTTTTAGCATAATAGGTATTCTTTCTTTTGTTGTGCCCATCTGAGATATGCATGTATTAGGTTCACAGGCTACCATGCTTACTTTTCCAATTTTAAAAATATATATAGGTCACCTATTGAAGTGCAAGTTCCAACGTCACTTTTTTGTTTGATTACCACATGATGGTCCATATAGTTTGTTCCATTCACTTGAGTGCATTGCTAGTCCTTTTTACGCAACACTATCTACTATTTGAAGAGAATTTTCTTTGTAATTAGATTAAAAAAAATAAAACTGGCAACATAAAGTTTTTGTTTTGTACCTCTACCATAACCCACATTGATGTTTGTACTGGAATGTTTACTTTTTCGGATACAATAACTTGACAAGCAGAACAATTATCTGAATGTGTGCCTGTCCATTGTTGGATATTACCATCTAAAATATTAAGTCTCTGAATTTCTTTATCAGTTGTTTTCACATTTTTTCATTAAAAGTCTTGGTCAATGATGCCTTGAGAATGTGAGTTTTGCTACTTGTAAACCAAAACACTTTCATATGTTTGTATAATGCTGACAGCATGATCTATAGTACTACAGTTTTTTTCGATGCACTTATACTGAAGCTCAGGACACAGGTTATTGTACAATTGATCTAAAGCCATTCGCTCCTGTGCATTGTAACTCAGATCAGAATATGCTTTGCGTGCAAGTTCGGAGAGAGCATCTGCAAAAGACGCAATAGATTCTGTTGAACCTCGTTTTCTTGCTTTCAGAGAAGATACCCACACTGGTTGATCATACTTGTTAGTAAATCTATTTCGCAAGGCCTCAACCAGGCTGCGATAGCTTGATTTAATGTCAGTAGGAAGTCTTGAAATAAAAACTTGGGCTCTTCCCGTCAGACAGGACCTTAAGGCTAAATTCATGATATGTAAGTCCCAGCATCCTAATTCAGCATTTATTTCAAAATGATCTATGAATTCTTCAAAATTTTCATCTCCACTAAATGATTTAAGTTTAATGTTTGGCTCTCTTGGCAACATTTTCTTGGAAAGTCCATTATGTCTGTCTGATGTTTCGTCCACTTTGATGGTCTACCCCTTTAAGGGGGACTTCGGTCCTGACCTGCAAGCGGCTGAAGACTTCATCATTTGTGTCATACTCATCCAATGGAGAATCAGCTCTTTCAGTTTCAATATGAAGATTTGGCGCTTCATCCCCTTGCCTTTCATCATTCAAAGCTCTGTTGTTATTATTCTGACAAAATTCTATTTCAGAATCTGAAGAGTCTCCCATAATTTATGTTAATCCAATATACTATACTGTTTAAATCCCTATTTACTGTCAGTCATAGATATACAAGTACAGTTTATTCAAGGAATAAAATAATGTTGTTGTAAGTTCATTTGTATGTTTCTCACAAAATAAAATTTTCTTCACCAGTTGATATGTTATTTTTTTTTTTTTTTTTTGATGGATGGATGAGATGCACTTGACTGGCCCGTTTTATAGGATGGTAAATAATTTAGACCATCCCATTACTTCTGACACCATTGTAAACGTATGTCAGGATGGGGAAAATAAATACAATTCTTATACAGTTTTCTAAGTTTATAACAAGTATTTCGGCAACAACAGTGTCTAGTGAGTTAATATTACTGGATATAAATACATACCAACTGACAAGTTTGGATAACAATGTCGTTTGTAAGATGTTTACTGTATTTGAACTTTGGCGGTTTTAAAACTTTATTTGCATTACTTGGAGGTCAAGACCGAAGTGACAACATTGGTTGGATTCCGACTTTTATAAGGTTCGATGTTTGAAATCCACCAATGAAACAACAGAAATCCGGAAATCCTCCAATGGACAGACGGCCGGATTTCTGAATCTGAAATCTTGGATTTCAATGGCGGCCATATTGAAATCTCATATAAAATCTACATACGAAAATCATTAATATACAGAAACATGTAGTGAATACTTAAGGATTTCTGACCTTAATCAATCATAAACTTTACATAAATTACGTTCTTGAATTGAATTTGACTAAAATTGACATTAACAATAAGAAATCTTCAATACAAAATATGAAGTGACAGATTTCAAAGATGTCTGTCATTGGACGTCTGCTACACAGAAATGTAAAGAGAAAATCAGTTATCTGCTATACATAAAAGGTAAGTTTAACATTTATATCAGCTTAAATTGCAAAGTCAATAAGTGTTAATACAGTGTTCCTTCAGATCAATCAGGTAAGTGAATCTTGTTATTGTAGAAGTCAACAAATTATGAAGCTATAGGATTTCACAATGTCACTTGGATTTCATTATAAGTTCTGTTGTAAGTACATTTCAGAATTATGCTAGAATGTCAGATCCTTACAAAATACACAATTGCAGTATACACAGAAGGACCAAAGAGTCGCATCAAGTAATACCAATGAAAAGCGGGCATCTAGACGCCATGTTTTAAAGTAACTTTCTGCTCATTTTTTTCACTATATAAAGTTCAACTGAATTGACGAAGATTGACTGTTACAATGGTGATATTACTACGCGGTAATCTGACGGCCTTGATTCTTGTGCGAGCTCCAAGTGCAAAAATTAAGGGCGGCCTAAACCATTGCACTATCTGATTTGCAAAGAAATCAGACCGATTGATAGGTCACGATAAGCTCCATTAAATGTTGCTTTTTACGAAATTAGAAGATTTTATTTAAAGAATAGCAACTAACACCAATACCATGCTGGCATCGGGAGGTTAATCTTTTTTTTTGTTAACTTTCTAAAGCTTACGCCACGAGTCTTTAAACCGGACCCTCCAATAGCAATTATACTAGTCAATTGGCAACGGTTTCGAAAAATAAGTAGGTGACGATGGGTTCCAGAAAATGGTGTTTTTTTACTAAATTCGTTAAGTTTGTAAAACTTTGTATACAGAAGGAAACATTTACGAGTACATGATACGGAGACATCTAGCGGCCACGTTTAAAAAAAGAAAAAGAGAAAAAAGAGCTCCAAATTTCTAGTTCTCCATATTAGGTTTTCACGTACCTTACTGCCTCTACTCACGAGAATTGGGCAGATTAAGCCAAACCTCAGTACTTAAATGTCCTGGCTGAATATGGACTTACGAACAGATTTTTTTGCCACGCACTCGTCCTTTAACCAAGATAACCTTGGTCCAAGATGACCCAGAAATAATTGAGAGTAAGGTCATCAAATAAGAGTTATATATCTTCAAGTTATATATTACAAATAATTTAAATTACAACAACATTTAGGCTATATGCCTCAACTTAATTTTTTTTTAAATTTTCACATCAGTTGTGCCCGTGACTATCAATATATCGCTCTATATATGAGGAAGGCTGTTGTTTGTTTATTTGGGTTATTATGTTTATCTCTACTCAGCTGTTACATGTATATAAACTTAAAAAAATAAAGCGGCTTACATGTTGAATTATAAATAAAATTATTAAAGCAGACGATAGTTTGTGGTAACGCACGTTTTCAGTATTGAGTGAGCATATCTTTATGAAGACATTTTCCCTGCAAGTATGCAACTAGAATAAAATCCACATGAACTTCTTAGGTTCGTTTAATGCGGTTTCAGGAGATACCATAAGTTAAAGCATGGCTTTAAATAAAACCTTGTTGATATTTTAAATATATGACTAGTCAATTGGGCTTCTTGCAGTTTGTAGGCACATAAAGATAATCGATAATGGCAACTCAAGTGAGATGCTTATTTATCTAAAATAAAGAAATAACAAAACATTGAACTAAAAAGATTATGATTTACTATGGTGATCTACAAGTTTCTGAAAAAATGTTCTACACGGATTGTCAGCTTAGCGTTTCTCAACTTTCATTTTGAAACTACTCGGATTTAGAGTTGTCGCCAATTTTCCTTTTTGGTCCGGGACAACGCCATCCTTTTCCGGTAAAAATCTCAACTTTTGAACAAGTCCTGTCAAAAACAAGAATATTTCAATTGTTGCTAACGTCTCCCCTAAACATGACCTCGGTCCTAATGAAAATGGGATGAACTCTTTTGGAACTATGACGTCATTTCCTTCCGCGTTCAGAAATCTTTCCGGTATAAATTCTTCAGGGTCCTTCCAAACATCCGGATCCTTTAAAGCGGTGCTGAGAACTGGCAAAACTGTGCAATTCTCTGGAATAAGGTATCCCGGAATAAGGTATCTTGTTCAACAGTGTGCGGCATTGATAGCGGTACCACGTGAGAAATTCGGAGTCCTTCCAACATTACCGCTTGCATGTACGGCATTCGTTTCCTATCTTCAATTGACGGAGGCTCCTTTCCAAGCACAGCTTCTACCTCCGCGTTCAATTTATCCTGTATGTGAGGATTCCTTATTAGGTGTAGGAGTATCCATCTAATTGTGACAGCGGTGGTTTCAAACCCTGCCACACCGAGATGATATGCCGCTATCTTTAAATCTTCTTCATCGAATGTACTTTCTATCCCTCTACTTTCGTTAGCAGCAATTCTATCTAAGTAGCATTCAACATAAGTTGTTCTTTGCGTGTTTCTACTTTGTTTCTTCAAATCTTCGATAAACTTTGTCAAAAATTCCTTAGCTGTTGCGAATGAATCCCTAGTTTTTTGAATTCTTAAAAGATCTCCCGGTAGATTTTGTAAGAATGGGAGACAATTTAGAATTACCTCCCTTTTCAAAAATTCTTCTGAACTGGTCCGGACAAATTTCTGAAACCAATGCAGGCCTTCGTCATTTAGATCAAAACGATGTCCGTACACGACTTGAAATATCACATTTTGAACGCTTGAGTTCAAGTAGCGTTCTATATCAAATGGCTCATCAAATTTAAGAATTGTTTCTGTCAAGTCATTCACCTCGTAATCTACTAAATGTTCTACAAAACCTTTATCATTATAACAGATTTCTTGTAATACTGCTAATGTAAAACTTCTACCTTCCTTCCATTTTGTCCCTTTCGTAAATATTAACCCTTTTGTATGTATATCTTCTTCTTGGTCGAAACTTGGCAGAGCTCTGAACATAAATTTGGATCCTTTCTTTATCAGCGCGTCATGAATTACATCATAACCATTTAGAAACACGAGAAGTTTACTTCCGGTATATAGTCCAAAAACGTCACCATACTTTTTTCGTAGTTCCTTTAATCTGCCCAACGTATCTGCCGTAGCCAACGATGGGAGATTTCCGATAATAGGAAACAAGGCAGGTCCAGGCGGCACCCTTTTTTGTCGTCTTGTGTTAGAATAGGCTAACAAAAATGTTATTAAGAAAATCAGTATTGTTGTTATAGTGCTGTAATCCGTGTCATCCATTTTTGTCAAATTTCAATTTTTTCACCCCTATTTCTCTATCTCACTAACTTCAAGAATAACTTAAATATTTTTTATAAAGCACATGTGTTCAGTTCTTGAATAGAAACTGCAATGCCTTCAATTATTCACAAGTCTTGAAAAATCCGCTTTAACTGATGTAAAAATCACAAGGTGTTTTCAATACACAAACATTTCACGCTCTATATATCATAAATTTCAACTACGGAATTCCGTTAGGGTCATTATTTTTTATCGTATGTAGAATAGCGTGTAGTCGCGGGTCAGCTCTACAAGGAATTTAATTGGATCGTAATGAAAACTAACACAACAAAATATACTATCCTGTTATTATATACATACAAAATTATGATGCATGTATAGAAATCACTGTTTGATTAAAGTACACAATATTGTACACAACTGACTAACATGATTCATTTGAATTAAAAATATATATATAAATAAATACAAAAAATGCATTCAGATCTGTAATTATGTAAAAGATTAATACAGAAAATGGAATTATATTTTATAATGTGTATATATTATGAATAATGGCGGTAAAGGCGGAAAGAGTTAAGATTTTTTTACCCGTGCAAAAGTAAATTAAGTTCAGCTAAAAGAAGTATTGAGAACAATAGCTGCATATATGAGACCCTGTAAGTATTGTTATAAAGTATAAACTGATATAACTGTTTGTGTGTGTATTATAAATGATATGATCTGAGATTAGTTTATTTGAAGTGTACGATAAATATTTGCCAGTACTATGTAATAAATATATATATATATATCCTATGACAAGATTACTGGCTAATAACAGTCTTCAGATGTCACTTAAAACGCATGTTTATGTCGGAAAACGAATCTCACCCTTCCTCATTTCGTCTTACAGCACTTGTGAGTATCCGTCGAAATATTGATGGACCTGATGGAACACCGTAATTACAAGTTTAAAGATAGTATAGCCTCTCTACCGGCTGTATTATAATTGTTCAACCGAGCGTAACTATTCTTTATCATAATACTATGGCAGACCATTATCGTCAAAGCTACGCTTTTAAAACCGAACAAACAGGACTTAGCTTTTCTACGATTTTAAGCATTCTTGTCTTGTAAAATGTTACTATCCTGAAAAAAAATGTTTTGCTTGCGTAGCAGATTATAATTCTAACTAGCGCTCCAAAACAAACTACGAACAATAAAACAATAAAGTTTTAAATAACATATATATAACAAGTATCCATGGCTTGACAAGTATATTCCACAACATCACGCAATTTCTCATGTTTCTTATCTGTTTGTGTATTAATTACATTCTAAGAATTGAAAGAAATAAACACTTGAAACTATGTAGATGTATTATCAATAAGATAAAAGTTCATGTACAAGAAACATATACTATTTACATAACAAATACAGGTTACTATAGCAAAAAATAAAACTTGACACAGTTTCTTAACCTTTGTAAATATATATGACTTAATATCTATGAAGTGTATGTAGGTAGGTGCGTGTTTTGCGAGCGTGCGTGCGTTTACGAGCAAGCAAGCGAATGAGTTACTTGTGTTGACGAAAATAAAATATATACATTTTGTAACAACACATATATAAATTTATTTTCTCGAGAATTTGTAACTTCACAAACTGAGAAGCGTAACTTGAAACAAGTTTTGGGACTTATTCAAAAATAACGAAAACTTTTCACAACACTAAGAATTATAACGTCTTGTCAATGAATAAAAAAAATCCAGTATAAGTTCTGATTGTTTTAAAAACTTTTTACTGGGGTTGCCTGACATTACGGGACAAAAAAAATGTTTGTTTTTTTTTGTGTGTGTGGTTTTTTTTCTCGAGATTTGTAAGCCATACTATGTAGTCTAGACCAATAACTTGTGTGCATATTTTTAGATCATTCCCTTGTCCACTTTTTCGAGAAATAATCATTTTAATTGAACAAACCCAAAAATGAAAAACGTTGAAACGCCTTTTACTGAGATAGGGCTAAAATCGCACAAAACTCGGACAATCTATTTTATTCTGAGTATATTTCTTCATTTTTCCTTTGCAGATTATTCAATTTGAAGTACTTTACTTAAACTATGAAAATATTTCATTGTTTAAAGGCTTTTTGACTTTTGTTTAAAAATGAATATTTGAAAAACTAAATTGTTGACAATCATGATCGCAAGCAATTTGAAAATAAAATGTTATATAAAATAATATAAATTCAGGTCTGAAATACGTTATAGTTAGAACTTGCTTAGTAAAATCTAATTGATTACTGGCTTGGCTTATTGATTAAATTGAAGGGGAGGCGGAGCAAGTGCATCAATACAGATATTTAACCGTTTGTGAATTAGTCAAAACATTTGCACCAAAATCTAAAATTTTTACCTCACACACGGTGAATTGGTGAAATTAAGAGAATGTTCATCTGTCCCTGCACAGCTGTGGGCGAGGTTACATATTATTAACCGGTACCGTTGGCCTAGTGGTTAAGACGTCCGCCTTCGGATCGGGAGGTCGAAGGTTCGAGCCCACGGGGAGCGTTAATTGAAGGATGAATGTTTCTCGTGGGACTTTCTCCGAAATGGCCGCTTCGTGAGCCGCGAGGTAGTTAAAATGAATGGTTACCGATTTCTATCCGCCTGGCGCCTGGTATAGTGGTAGGAGTTGGGAGGTACATGGTATGCAACCAAAAGGTGTCTCATAAGTCAGAAATGGCTGGCCCTTTCAGTAGGGTTGACACTATAATAAGCAAGACCTTTACCTTTTTTTATTATTAGAGTATTTATTACTCAACCGAACATTACTCAACTATCTTATAAGACTATATTGGACTTTGCAGCGTCCAATACTGGAATTCATTATGTTGGCTGGTCATATTGGAAGATGTTTACCTTCATTTGGCAGTTCGTACAAAGACTGCCCGTGTAAAAGCTTAACGTTTTTCAACTCTCATTTTAAAATTTAAAGGAGTAAATGTAAGTCCAAGTTCTCCTTTCTGGTCTGGATATTCATTATCATGTTCAGGTAAAAATTTCAACTTTTGAACAAGTCCTGCCAAAAATAGAAATATTTCGATAGTTGCCAAAGTTTCTCCCAAACATGACCTTGGGCCGAGTGAAAATGGCACGAATTGTTTTGGAATTATGACGTCATTTCCTGTCGCGTTCAAAAATCGTTCAGGTTTGAATTCTTCGGGATCTTCCCAGACGTCAGGGTCTTTGAGAGAGCGGTACTGAGGACAGGAATTATTGTACAATTTTCTGGTATAACATATCCCCGGAATAAGGTGTCTTGTTCAACAGTATGAGGTAATGATAGTGGGCACCACGTGGAGAAATTCGGAGTCCTTCCAATATCACTGCCTGCATGTACGGCATTCGTTTTCTATCTCCAATTGATAGTGCCTCGTTTCCAAGTACATTTGTCATTTCAGCACACAGCTTGTCCTGTATATTGCGGATTTCTAATTAGGTACAATAGTATCCATCTAATGACAGATGCACTGGTTTCGCTTCCTGCTGTTATTAAGTGGTGCGCTGCTATTTTCATATCTTTCTCATCGAAAGTACTGTCGGTTTCGTTACTTTTGTTTGCAGCCATTTTTTCCAAGTAACATTCTACAAACGTCTTTCTTTGTGTGCCTTTCTTTTGATTTGCAAACTTTTCAATCCGTTTTGATAAAAAGTGCATTTCTGCTGCATAGTCAACCCTACTTCTTTCAATGCCTAAAATGTCTCCAGGAACATGCTCTAAAAACGGAAGGCAATTTAGAATAACTTCTCTTGCAAGGAATCTTTTCGACTGGGCTCGTACTGTCTTTTGAAACCAATGCAAGCCTTCATCATTTAGATCGAATCTATATCCGTACACGACTTGAAATATCACATTCTGAAGGCTCGAGTTCAAGACGCGCTCTATATCAAATGGATGATCAGACTTAAGTATTGTTTCTGTTAAGTCATTTACCTCGAACTCTACTAAATGTTCGAGAAAACCTTTATCTTTAAAACAAATCTCTTGTAAAGTAGATATTGCAAACATTCTACCTTCCTTCCATATTCTTCCTTTCGAAAAGATTAGTCCTTTTGTGTGTTGATCTTCTTCTTGATCGAAACTTGGCAGAGCTCTGAACATAAATTTGGACCCTTTCTTTATCAACGCGTCATGAATTACATCATAACCATTAAGAAACACGAAAAGTTTACTTCCGGTATATAGTCCAAAAACGTCACCATACTGTTTCCGAAGTTCATTTAATCTGCCCAATATATCTCTCGTAGCCAACGACGGGAGATTTCCGACAATGGGGAACAAAGCTGGTCCAGGCGGCACTCCTTTTTGACGTCTTGTGTTAATATAAACTAGGAAAAATGTCACTAAGAACACTAAAGCTGTCGTTAAAATGCTGTAATCCGTTTCTTTGAAAAGTGCTGAATCCATTTTTAGCTCTCTTTATACGTCTATTTCCAATTTACTACAAGGTTAACATTATAATACATACGCCTATGTACTTTACGAACTATTGTAAATACATACTCTGTATAGCAAACAGTTAATTCGCTTGAGTTAACACGCTATACCGAGTGCTCTTTCTCATAGTACAAATACAGTTAGCTTGTTGTAGTTGTTGTGTTTAGTTTCTATTCTTTATTTTTCTTTTTTCTTTTTTTATGGAGGTGACTGAGAAAGCCTCACATGCCTCTCCGTGCATTATAAAATGAACTGAACCAGCTAGCTTGTAAGCTTCGTTCCCCACATGAAAAATATCCAAAACAATGGACAGGGCGTGAAGTGGTTGCACACATGGTTTGCGACGCGAGGAAAATGGTTGCAAATTTGAGAAAATGGCGACCTAGTCATAAAAAATTGTGACATCCGCTCGAATTTTTTTTTTTTTTTTTTTTTTTTTTTTAAATTTTTTAATATGTCTATTTATTAAAGCAATGTTTATGATATTCTCAATTTTTGAGAAACGTATCAGTTGCCTACTTTCCTAGTTTCTCATTTAACGAAATTATTGAAGATACAAACTTTTGATGTATATATTTTGAGATTTAATGGCTTTCCTTGTCGTTTCCCCCACTCATTTATTCATATTTGTAAGTTTTAAAGTTCATCAAACAAGACAAAATGTGTTTCTGTCAATACTGTATCAATGTTTAATTTGCGTGTTCCAAATATATTTTCAATAGTTATACGCAAAAAGTTCTTGGCCAAGACATAACATCAAATGGTACACAAATCTTGGAAAATTATTTCAAGTCCCGCCAAGTAAAAAAAAAACCTCATTGAAGTCCCATTAAAATCAAACTAAGTACATCAACAAAACCAACACTTGCAGATGTTTTAACAATAGCGGAATCTAACAAAGTAAAAGCTAAAGTTCAAAACACTCATTTCAGCAACAATTCGAAAACCCAGTGTCATCCTAGCTAGTTAAAGCTGTAGCCACCGTCATCACAAATACTCTCCTTTCTTAGTGTTACTCTCACTATTTAAGACGTAACAGATTCCACTGAGTTAAGGCATCAGCATCATTTGGAACGTGCTACAGTAGTGCGGTTTGTAGTTTCAGTACAGAATTTAAATCAAAGGGCTGCAAGCTCTGTGGTATTTTCTGACCTTTGCAATCTAAATCGTACTGACTATCTGTATGTATTTTCCTATATAGGTTTATTTTATATACTATAATTCATCTTACGCAGCGACTGCGTTAAGATTTTTTTCTATAACAGTTTGAGATTGATACATATGGAATTTTGCATGACTAGAGTTGCATCAAAAATCTATTTTTATGACAGCCACACTTTATCCTTGCATATCGTGGCTACTTCCTTAAAAAGGACACTTCAAAAAAAAAAGTTGCCTCGACTAGGATTTGAACCTTAGGCCTCTCACACCCTAAACGAGCGCGATACGAGCGCGATACCCCTGCACCACGGTGAAGTAATACGTAATATGTAGTCTGAATAAAAACAAATACATTGTAATTCTAAATTGAGAATTTCCATTTCGTGTTTGTAATTCTTATCAATTTCGAGGTATTTTGTTCACGATAAACCTGTTTAACACTGATAAAAATAATTTAGCGAAAATCTTCTCGCCAAAACAGTCCGACATGTATATATTCCACTACTCGGCAGTCAGATTTATTTGTATATTACGCCCTGGAGTATTCAGTAATCGACATAGCTAAAAATAGCATTTTCATTGATTAAAATGATATTCATCCAATAAATTTGTGATTGTAACCTACTATTTCTATTGACTAATCTGAACTTTCAATGCACTGTAATTCGTTAAATGCCTACATTAAAAATTATTCTGTCTTTTAAATTGCTGGTTTTTAAGCAGTTTTGAGTGAGAACTACTTTGCGTTGTTAGGTCTGTTAGGAAATTTTGTGTTAGACCGTGGATGTTAGCTATGTATTTACTGATCTTGCGATCAGAAAATACAAAAATGGCGGACTGTTCATGGCCGGAGAGTATAAGTGTTTTTACTTTTTTAAAAATTTCGACATATACTTTCAAGTAGTTTGTGTTCTTAAACAACATTTTGTGCCCATGATGCATTGCCACAGTGTTATATTATATCGGCAGATGTGCAGATTTGACAGTTTGAACATTTGAATCGAGAGAGACTAATATATGATATTTTGTTAAATCAATATTGAAATACATTGTT